>NW_026261590.1:1083187-1148187 GCF_900747795.2 Erpetoichthys calabaricus | reverse complement strand
AAATAAACTTGATGCCTTAAACTTAAAAGTGAAGTGGGAGGTAAAGAATTTAGAAGTAATCACTGACTCTGACCTCAATTTGAAATCACATATTAATCAGATTACCAGGACTGCTTTTTCCACTTCAGGAATACAGCTAAAGTTAGCTCTGTTATAACTTTATAAGACATTCAAAAATTAATTCACACTTTTGTTTTCAGTCAAACAGATTACCATAATGTATTCTTTACAGGACTACCTAAGAAACCCATCAATCAGTTACAGCTAGTGCAGAATACAGCAGCAAGAATCTTAACCAGAAAAAGAAAGTCTGAGCACATCTCATCAGTTTTAGTGTCGTTACATTGGTTACTTGTGTCATTTAGAATTGACTTTAAAATACTACAACAGATAGTCCCCTACCTATGAACTTCTGAGATGTGAACTTTCATATATATGAACAAAGTGGTCCTCAAGTCCAAAATTAACACTTAAGGGTAATTCACATGTCCGCCGCATAGTGGCAGCAGGGGTGGGAAGATCTTTATAGTAACAAAAATAACAACTTCTTGTACAATACTTGTAATTTGCTAAAAGCACATTAAAAACTACCAAAAACATTGTTTATATGTCCAAATCAAGAGACGTCTGAAACTAAAACATCTATCAACAGACGCCAATATGTGCTGGATTTATGAACAAAATGGACTTACAAACAGACTGCTGGAATGGAACCTGTTTGTAAGTAGGAGATCAACTGTAATGGATAACAAAGCCTTAAATAATCTCACCCGGTCCTACATGTTGGAATGTCTGTCCCCTTACACTCCCAGTCAGAACCTCAGATCTTCCAATGAAGGTCTACTTATAATTTGAAGATCCAATCTGAAAGGAATTGGTGAGGTGGCCTTTTGCTGTTACACTCCTAAAATTTAAAATAATTTACCAAGAGAACTTCACCAGGCTAATACTGTAGAACATAAAAAATAAGGATAAAAACACATTATGTTAAAGTGGCTTTTACATAGCTCAATTTAGTTGTATCCCTATTAGTCTATATGGACACTGAAGTATCATTTTCCTCAGTGATGTGCCGTTACATATTAATCTGTACTATTCTCTGCTATCATTTCCGTTTCTTCTGTGGTGACGATGAGCTCCATCACCTCCTGATCAACATACCACACTGCCTCGTGTTTATGGATTGAATTAGGGTGTCCCAGGTGTCCACATGGCCATCATCATCAACATCTTCATGTGAAGCATGTAAACCATGAGGACTGATTTAGTTACAATGATAGGTAGAATGCCTAGAGGCGGCCATGTAGTATTATGGCCTTGGATCCCCTGCAGATTTTCTTCTCTTTGGCGTAACTGGAGTTATTTTTTTTTTTGCTTTTTTTCTGTCCACTTGGCCATTCAACATTACCTTTTTCTTTGTTACATACTGTATATTATTGCCTCATCTTGTTTATGTTTTATATTAACTTCCTTCTTATTTCACCTTGTAAAGCAGTTTGAGCTACATTGTTTATATGAAAATGTACTATATAAATAAACGTAGATGTTGTATCCAAAAGGTTGTTTCTCCATGAAAACTGTTTCGTCACATTCAGAACACCCATACGGCTTCTCTCCTGCATGAATTTTAATGTGCATCAGAACAGTCTTTCTGTGCCAGAATTGTTTACCACATTCTGAACAACAATTCAGCTTCTCTCTGGTTTAATTCTTTCAAATTTTCTTGGTGTGCTTACTATCAAAACAGGAGTGAACTTTACTCTTTAGTCAGGCCAGTCTCATTGTACTGCTTAACTTCTCACTCTTGTAAGTTTCTCACAAGGACTCAGTGTACAACCTGAAATGTTCCTAATAAAGCTTCTTTTTGTAGGTCATAAGGAGGTATTATAATTTGTCAAGCTGGGCCTGAACGTTTTTCTTTATCAGTCCTGTTGATCCTAGAACAACAGGCACTTCTTCTGTGTTTGTTTTTCGGTCCACATTTCATTTTTCATATCTCAGACTGCATTTCTTGGTATTTTGTTTCTTTCTTGCCTCTCCATTCTTAGGACCGAGTAATAACTAGGAACTAATACTTCTGTTATCCAGAATTTCTTATATCTGGTTTTCTGGCCTCTGTTTTCAGTCAGTCAGTATTGATGTGCCACAAGTGACCAGCAGCTCCTCATTTTCCATTGTGTTGTCTGAGTTGTGGTCCCAGTGTCTTTCTGGTGCTGGTAAGTTGTACTTCTTGCCAAGTATTCAGCGAATGAGCCTGGCCACTTTGTGGTGTTGTGCAGTGTATAATCATCAGCAATCAGTACCTCGCACCCAATAACAAGATGTGGGGCAAAAGTGATAATTATGGGTTATTCTTTTTCTATTTTTGATCTGAACCACTTTGTGTCCAAGGCACTGTTTTGTGCACCTATGATGAGGCGTACATCTTTTGGTCTTAGTTCACCGCTCATAAGCCATGCATGAGTAAGTTCTGTTACCACCTGAGGCTGCTGGAGGTGGGCAGTGTATTTACCACTTTACTTGTAGTTTCCCCAATTAGATCATTTTTGATTTCAAATAACTTTTTGAATTCTTTCTTCTGCTGCTTAGCCTTGTACTGTGTTCATCTGTGGACAAGGTGGGGGAGTTTCTGTCATTTTTTTCTCGTGTGAATTCTTTGATGTTTCTGAAGACTGCTACTCTGTGAAAACATTTTGCCACATTCAGAGCAGCAAAATGGCTTCTCCCCTGTGTGAATTATTTGGTGGCACTGAAAAGTGCTTCTATGTGAAAACTGTTTACCACATTCAGAGCAGTCATACGGCTTCTATCCCGTGTGGATTCTTTGGTGGTTCTGAAGATGGCCTGTATTTATAAACTTTTTACCACATTCAGAACAGGAATAGGACTTTTCTCCTGAGTGATTTCTTTGGTGGCTCTTAAGATGGCTGCTCTGTGAAAACTTTTTGCCACATTCAGAGCAGCAATACGGCTTCTCTCCTGAGTGAGTTTTAATGTGTATGCGTAAATTACTACTATAAGAGAATTGTTTTCCACATTCAGAGCAGCAATATGGCTTCTCTCCAGTGTGAATTCTTTGGTGGCTCTGAAGACTACTTCTCCGTGAAAACTGTTTACCACATTCAGAACAGCAATATGGCTTCTCCCCTGTGTGAATTCTTTTGTGGCGCTGAAGCTGGCTTCTGTCTGAAAACTGTTTACCACATTCAAAACAGCAATATGGCTTCTCTCCTGTGTGAACTCTTTGGTGGCTCTGAAGACTGCTTCTCCGTGAAAACTGTTTACCACATTCAGAACAGCAATATGGCTTCTCCCCCGTGTGAATTATTTTGTGGCGCTGAAGCTGGCTTCTTTCTGGAAACTGTTTACCACATTCAGAACAGTCGTACGGCTTCACTCCTGTGTGAAGTCGTTGATGCCTTTGAAGATTACATCTTATTGAAAACTGTTTACCACATTCAGAACAGCAGTGAAGTTTGATTCCTGTATAAAGTATAAAAGAAAAAATTTTAGATTTTAACCCACCATTTTCATATACACATTATCTTACAACACTAAATAAATATTAATTTAATTTATGAACAAACTTTGATAGCATAAGCAATCATTTGACTTAAGTAGCGAGTGATTAGAGACTCAGCTTGTTCATTTTTGTTATTTGTATTTCAACAACTCTCTACACTTAAGCACAGTTATTGGAGCCAAGACGTCAAAATAGCAAAATAAATAGATCACATGTGATAGGAACAATCAACAATAGTCTTGTTGATTTTTTTTAACTACATTACAGAACGGCATCATCATTTTGTCATCATATGCTTGAAATATTATAACATTATATATTGTTAATTATTGCAGGTAGAAAGTAGTAATCATCACCCATCATGACATTGGAGAGTGTCATGTCAAGTATGTGAAATGAACTTGTACACAGAATGTGTCTTAATATTTGTAAACAATTAGTCCAAAGCCACTGACTCCATAATATTTTTAGAATTTGATTTTAAAAAGAGGCTATGAATAGTAAAGCAAAAACATTTTACTATACAATGAGAACAGAGTAAGACTTAAATGAATAAAACACGCAGGTCACTGAAAAATCCCAGAGACCCACATGACACCTGACCTGAAAGAGCAAACTGGACACTTGTGGCCGAAATGCAAAATATACTTCTGTCTTCATACCACCTGCGGCAGGGGCTTTTTCATTGCAAATGGATTTTAAAATGCATTTATTTATTTATTTTATATTTTATTGTAATCATTCTGTACAAATGGATCAATATTTACAAAAAATAGGATTGAAGACAAATCAAACCCCACCCCTGAGAAGGAGAGCATGGCCAGAGGAGTAATACTTAAAGCTTGTAAACATACCTACATTGTTGAGTTTAATACGGCAATAAAGATAAATGGAGAAGAAAAAGAAATGCGGAGATAATTATTTCTCTTATTCTAAAATAATATTGATTAGATCCTACCAGGTTTTGAAAAAGTTCTGTACAGATCCTCTAACTGAGAATTAGATTTTTTCCAATTTCAAATAATATAAAACATTGGTTTCCCACTGACTTATCAGAGGAGAGTTAGGATTCTTCCAATTTAACAAAATAAGTCTGTGTGCCAAAAGTGTAGTGAATACAATCACAGCTTGCTTGTCCTTCTCCACTTCAAATCCATCTGGAAGAACACTAAACACAACTGTTAATGGGTTAGGAGGGATTGTGACCCCAAGGCTGTCTGAAAGGCATTTAAAAATTTTGGTCCAAAATTATTTTAATTTGGTACAGGCCGAAAACATGTGACCCAGTGAGACAGGAGCTTGGTTGCAGCGTTTGCAGGTTGGATCTTGCTCTGGAAATATTTTGGACAGTTTTAAGCGAGACAGAGGAGCTCAATATATAATTTTGAGTTGAATAATTGTATGCTTTGCGCATATGGAGCTCGAGTGAATTCTCTGCATTGCTACCTTCCACTCCTTTTCTGATATATTGATTAAGAGATCTTTTTCCCCAATGTCCTCTTGGATCTTTGAAAGGAAGGGACTCTAATAAAATTTTATATATTGCAGAAATGGTGTCTAAGTCCTCAAAATTGAGCAGTATTTTTTCCAGCATGGTGAAGGGTACGAGATGAGGGCAATCGGGCAGGTTCTGTTTAACAAAGTTTCTAATTTGAAGATAGTGAAAGAAATGTGTAGCTGGAAGGTTAAATTTGGAACGTAATTCTTCAAAGGATGCAAAGATATTGTCTATATAAAGATCTCTGAGCAATTTAATTCCAAATCTTTTCCAGATATTAAAAACTAGATATGTTTGCAAGGGTTGAAAGAGGTGGTTCTCCTGCAGAGGTGCCACGGATAAAAGATTTTCCATCTTAAATTGCTTTCTAAATTGGTTCCATATTCTGAGTGAGTGAAGCACAATTGGGTTATTAGTATATTGGCGATAACTTACATTTATTGGGGCACAGAGCAGGGAATATAAAGAAATACTGCAGGATTTTACCTCTATTGCGGACCAAGCCTGTGTATGTTCATCTGTTTGTGTCCAGGTGTTTATAGCTTGTATGTTTGCTGCCCAGTAATAAAACAGAAAATTAGGTAAAGCCATGCCTCCTTTTGCCCGATGTCTTTGTAGGGTCACTCTTCAGATATGTGAATGTTTTGGGTTCCAAATAAATGAGGTTATTGTTGAATCTAATTGCTTAAAAAATGATTTATTGATGTATATTGGAATGTTTTGAAATAAAAAAAGAAGCTTAGGAAGGATATTCATCTTAACAACGTTAATTCTTCCAGCTAGAGTGAGATGAAGGGTTGACCATCTATGCAGGTCTTGCTTAATTTTTTCAATAAAGAGCTTTATGTTTACTTGTGATATTTACCCCTAGGTATTTAAACTGATTTGCTATTGTAAAAGGTAGGGTGTCCAATCTAATATTATATGCTTGAGAATTCACTGGAAAGAGTATACTTTTATTCAAATTAATTCTTAGACCAGATATCTTTTGAAATTCTGTTAGTGCTGTTAAAACTGCAGGCACAGTGTTTTCTGAGTCTGATATATATAAAACCATATCATCTGCATATAGAGAAATTTTCTGTTCCAGTCCTTCTCTGATAATCCCCTTTATCTGATAAGAATTTTGACAGTGGACCGCCAGTGGTTCAATGGCGATTGCAAACAGCAGTGGTGACAAGGGGCATTCTTGTCTGGTGCCACGTTCTAGTTTAAAGTAGTCTGAACAAATATTGTTAATACAAACTGAAGCTTCTGGATTGGTATACAGTAGTTTCATGCACAAATATTCGGGCCAAACCCAAATTTCTCTAATGTAGTGAAAAGGTAGTTCCATTCAATCATATCAAATTCTTTTTCTGCATCCAATGATAACTCTGGGGTGTTTGACTTTGCTGGTGAATATATTACATTAAACAGGTGTCAAAGATTGGAAGATAAGTGTCAGCCTTTAATAAATCCAGTTTGATCTTGTGATATTACTGAAGGCAGCAATTTCTCCATCCTTCTAGCTATAATTTTTAAGAGTATCTTAACATCATTATTCAGGAGTGAAATTGTTCTGTATGATGCACATTGTAACAAGTCCTTATTTTGTTTAAGACAGACGTTGATTAATGCTTGACGAAAGGTTTGAGGTAGAATTTGATTGTCTCTAGCTTCTGTAAATGTTGCCAATAAGAAGGGAGCTAGCTGAGTGGAGAATTTCTTATAAAATTCTACAGGGTAGCCATCAGGGCCTACTAGTTTGCTGCCTTGAAGTGACTTTATAGCATCTAGTAATTCTGATAGCGTCAGAGGTTTATCCAGTTTCTCCACACTAAAAGTATCTATTTGTGGTATCTGTAATGTATCCAGAAATGCATTAGATTGTTTGTTGTCTTCTTTAAACTCAGAATATAAGGTTTTATAGTAGTCTCTAAATGTGTGCATTATATTTTTATGGTCAATGAATTCATCTCCATTCATGTTGGTGATTACTGGGATTGCATTGCAAACTTCTTGCTTGTGGATTTGTTGAGCTAAAAGCTTATTAGCTTTCTCTCCGTGTTCATAGCAATGATGTCTTGATTTATAAATGAGTTGTTCAGTTTCTTTAGTTGTCAAGATGTTGAATTCTGGATGCAGAGCCTGCCTTTTCCTATGAAGAGCCTTCATTTGGATGCTTGGCTTGTTCTTCATCTATTCTAGTAATTTTGCTCCTTAGCTTGGACACTTTCTTGGTTTCTAATTTATTTCTGTGGGAAAGATAAGAAATAATCTGTCCTCTTAAGAAGGCCTTTAGAGTTTCCCAGAGTGTTCCTGTAGAGACCTCGGAGGGTGTATTGTCATCTCTGATGGAGGATCGCAGGAATCGTGGGAAAGAGGGGTCCTTTCATCGGATTGGCTGGCCCAGCACTGTTTCAGCCGTGGAATGGCCAAATGGGGGAGGCAGCTTGAAGGATGAGGTCTCCAGTACTCTACACAAATCCAAATCTTATTATGGGATATATCATCTACTGTTAAATTCTGCTCTGTACTTCTAAACTTTATATTTTTTATTTCTTACTATATTGAGAAATTGTTCTGTTCTGTGTACTGTATTGTATTGTATTGACCCCCTTCTTTTGACACCCACTGCACGCCCAGCCTACCTGGAAAGGGGTCTCTCTTTGAACTGCCTTTCCCAAGGTTTCTTCTATTTTTCCCTACAAGGTTTTTTTGGGAGTTTTTCCTTGTCTTCTTAGAGAGTCAAGGCTGGGGGGCTGTCAAGAGGCAGGGCCTGTTAAAGCCCATTGCGGCACTTCCTGTGTGATTTTGGGCTATACAAAAATAAACTGTATTGTATTGTATTGTATTCGTCTCTAGGAAGAAGCTGATTTGTTTGGATATAAATTCTGTGCAGTTCTCGTCTGCTAATAGAAGAGGGTTAAGACGCCATCGGCGAGGTGAGTGTGAGAGGCATAACGATTTTAGCTCCAAGACCAGAGGTGCATGGTCGGAGATAACAATTGGGTCCTATTTGGAAGATTTAATCGTAGGCAAGAAATTATTATCTATAAAGAAATAATCAATTCTTGAGTAGCTATGATGCACTGGTGAGTAGAACGAATATGTTCTTGAGTTTGGGTTTAGAAACCTCCAGGGGTCTGATAAGTTGTGGTCAGTTACAAACTGTCTAATTGTCTTTGCAGTGTTAGATGTTGTCCCCCCTGTGACAGGAGTCCTATCTAAGAGTGGATTTAAAACACAAAGTCCCCAGCCATTATAATTTTATGACTGTTCATATTGGGAATGGATGCAAATAGATTTTGCATGATTTCCTTATCGACATTGGGTGCATAAACATTTATCAAAATCATTTTACAGTTAAATGAGTTGCCCATGACCATCACATATCTCCCTTCAGGATCCGATACTACATCTGATGCTACAAATGAGACTGTCCTGTGTATGAGAATTCTCACGCCTCTAGTTTTCTTTGTAAAGCTAGAATGGAACATTTGACCAGTCCAGTCTTTTTGCAGCCGCAACCAATCCTTGCTTAGTAAGTGGGTTTCCTGTAAAAATACTATTTTAGTGTTTAAGCCTGTTAGGCGAGAGCATACTTTCTTTCTCTTTAATTCGTCATTCAGGCCTTTAACATTCCAGTTCACAAAGTTAACTGTCCCATCATGGAGACATTGATTCTGAACTTTTTCATGTCATTTTATAGTCTTAACTGGTAGTGAGGCAGTTTTACTTTTAATTTCCAATTTCCCCACAAGTTATTGCCATTCAGCCTACTGTTGTGTTGTTATAAAGATAAGGATTAAAAGGACAGACTAGATATAGCCAGCTCTCTTCCACTCCCCCCCCCCCCCACCACCATTTTGCCTCCCCACCCCACGTGAGGCTAGACCCCACTTCACAATGTCCCGGTCCTCTGACATCCCGAGAGATTGAGTACGTCCAAAACAAAAGAAGCCCTCAACCCCAACCCCCCCCCCACCCACATTTGAGAATTGAAATGTAAAGATATCTATTGCAGCTAAAGCCTAAATACTATCTGCCAAAAATATAATCATTAACAGACTAAGCTTAAAATTTTATATTTTAAGATTGCTGAAGATTATGATAATAAAATAATGAACCCTGGGAATGGTGTTAAAAAGTGATCTAGTATAAGCCTAGTAAATCCTAATGCAATAATAGTAATAACAATAAACCAAGAGTATGATGTTAAACAGTCTCCTTTACGGTAGTAAAAAAAAAATTTTTTAAAAATTAAAAAAAAAAAAAAACACAAACCCTACTTTAATTACTTCCACACACACGTCTATAACTGTAACTAATACATAAACATAAAGCATCCAAGTAGAGAAAAGGATGTATTATAATACCCTTATCTTTACAAGTGGATCAGACAGCAGGTGATATCTCCTTGCCATGCCACGGCAGGATACGGCTCACTATTGTCTTTCAAAAGAGTGTCGGGATCACTTGATTCCTTTTCAGCTTCATCCTTGCTGGAAAATGCATAGTATTGGCCTTGAACATCAACTTTCAGTTTGGCAGGGTACAAGAAGCTGTATTTGATATCGGCTTTCTGTAACCATTGTTTAATGTTGTAGAAGGCTGCACGTTTAGCAGCTGTTGAAGGTGAGAAGTCAGGGAAAATACGAATGAGATTATTTTCAAATATAATCTCTTGCTTGTGTCTGAGAAGTGCCATCACATCAAGCTTACATCATAAATTGCTCAAAGCGAACAATAAAAGACCTAGGTTTAAAAGGTATTTGATCCGCGTATGAGATAAGCTGCAGCTATCTCGGTATCTGATTTAAAGTCATCTCCAATTATTTTAGAGAGTAATTCTACTGCAAATTTCACTGGGTTTGTACTTTCACGTTTCTCAGGTAGACCTTCGATTCTAATATATTATTCCTACAGCACCCATCTTCCAGGGCCGCAAGTCTGTCTCCGAGTTTTTTGCATTCGGAATTCGCAGCTGTAGCTTTTTCATCAGCATTAGATGCCAATTGTTCCACCATTTCAATTCGAGCCGTGAATGCCTGCTTAACGTGATCCAGCAGATCGGCAAGTTTTTTCAGTTTGGATCTATTGTCTTCAATGTGTTCCTCTAATTTTACCACTACAGTATTCCCTCGCTACTTCGCGGTTCACTTTTCGCGGATTTTTAAATACAAGTGATTGCCCGCCTATCGCGGAAGTTATGTTCCAGACCCATCAGCAACAGGAGAAAATCCGCGATATAGAAAGACCATATAAATAAACATTTTTATAGTTTAAGCTTTAAAATACCCATCCCACATGCTTTAAACATATGTAAACTTATAAAACACACTTTGTTAACACATATGATATGTGGATGTCGGGCTAAGGATATGAGCAACATCTCACTATTATAAAACATTTTAACTTCACGCAAGACAAGACAGTGAGACAGGAAAATAGGTGATGTACACCTAAAAGCCTGATTGTAAAGGCTTTTAAATTATTGACACGCAGAGCGACAAGCAGCACAAAGCCAGCACAAAGTCCACTTCTCCTTAGCATTCATTCAGCTCCACACTCCCTTGACAATGCGAAGTGGCAGGTGCGTGCTGCGCCTCCGGGGAGGGGGGTTTGAGCGAACGTGCGTTCAGCCCTCACACCCCCCCCCCCCCACTCCTCCTCCTCCTCCTTCCGAACACACAGAGCGACAAGCAGGCATTTTGGCAGAAGCAGCACAAAGTCCATTTCTGCTCTGCTCAGAGTTCAGCTGCCCCCTTCACAAAGCAAGTGCAGACACATCGACGTCTGATCGCTGCGTGCAGTGTGCAGTGTTGGTCTGCGGTGTTTAAGAATGTAGAAAGTGTTTAAGAGCATAGGAAGTGTTTATAAGAGCAAGGGAAAGGTTAACAAGAGAGTGAGAAAGGTTTATAAGAGTGTGGGAAGGGTTTATAAAGCCTTAAAATATGTATAAATAATAAAATAAATATAGGTCGCTACTTCGCGGATTTTCACCTATCGTGGGGGGCTCCGGAATGTAACCCCCGCGATAGGTGAGGGATTACTGTATACCTTTAAAGGTCGCATCAAAACGATTAAATAGACGCATTTCCAAGTTTTTGTTATCCTGACGCAGCTCCTGTTGCAGTTTCTCGTTTGTCTTAAGCAAGTCACTTCTTTCCTTCTTCATATTTCTCTGAATGTCTTTCTTAAGCTCACTTACGGCCGTAGCCGTGGCCAATGTTATGATCATTTCCTTCAGTTCGGACACATCGTTTTGGCTTTTGTGCTCCGCGGGTGGAATTGCAGCCCCTGTTACAGCCGATGCTTTGGGCTCACGAGGAGTAGAAGACAGCACATACTGCAAACCCTTTTCTAGTTTCGAGTGATCTTCTGAAATCGGCGATCCATCAAGACCTGCATTACTTGCACCCTCGCTCCCATTTTCGCTCTCAACTGGAGACGATGCAGTGGAGCAGGGTCCTAGGAAGTCTGAGCATTCGTCTGCCTGTTCCAGGTCAGTCTCCGAGAGACTGTACCTCGCACTTGGGCTTGATGTCTGTCTAGATTTTGATGTAGCTTTAAGTTTCCTTTCAGGTTCTTTCTGACCTCCCTTCTTGCTACTCATGTTTATATACTGTAGTGGAAGCTCCTCGGGTCGGGTAAATACAGGATACTTCAAAATAATAAAATACGTGAGAAAATAAAGCCGCTGCTAACAGAGCTCCGCTTCAGATGTCCATCTCCTGTAACATACGAGACCATCTCCTCCTAAAATGCATTCAATGGATTTAATCTCTTCAGCTTAAACAGGGGAAAACGGGAAAAAAAAACACATTATTAAAATTTCCAAGCAGCAGTTAGTAATGTTATCTATATCTGTACTATCACTATATTTTTGCTCCACCTGGAACATGGAGGCTGACAAATCTCATCTGTGCAGTCCAAGAGCTCACATCTCGCTCAGTTTAGCACCAGAGACACAGCAACGAGTGCACATGAAATGAATTCTCAACTCTGCACAAGATGGTCATTTACCTTCTCTCTGATTTGCGGTATATCGAGCTTGTGGACTGGATAAGAAAAACACGTCTGTATTTAAAGGCTTATTCAGATGCTTCAAGATTGTCAATATTACTGTATGCCGAGTGAGAATATTATTTGGAGGTATTAGCAATGGTCAGGCCTTTAATATGCTCTTCAATAGCCAGTGAAACACAAGGTGGATCTCAAAAAGAGTGTTTAGCATTATAAATCCCTTAAGTTTAGCAAAGGTTTGTTTAATGAAATCCGCATGAAAATGCTGTCGAGGGGAGAAATAGCTAAAGTGTAATGCAGCGGTGGTCAGACAACGAGGACAAGAATACAAATACATCAATTGAGTTTAGATCCATAATAAATCTGGCAAGCACCTGTGAAAAGGGAGGAAAACGCTGATTAATCAGGGAAGGTGATTCATTCAGCAGGGAGTTAAAAAATGCATTTGCACCCATACTGATGATTATTTGGAATATAGACAAAGAAAGGAAAGGATGAATATAATGTGTTATTCTATTGAGGTGGGACATAGACTGCAACACAGGCCAGTTTTCTTCAAGCAATCTCCATCAACACAAAACAAAACCTGCCTTCTAAAAGAACCTTCAGCGGTACAGCACAGTGAACTCGGCCCAAAACTCCATGTTATTTTACTAGTGGCCGAGAAGGACACTACCACACACTAACATGTGGAGGGAGCTCAATAAATGTCTTTAACCAAAGGAAACGAATCTTAAAAACAGGCTGTATCAGCCTAGCTCAAAGATAATAAATCAGCAACACTTGAATGCTTGCAAGTAGAAGAGAAGACACTGATATTAGACAGGAGAGAGGAAAACAAAGAACAGCAATAAAGGAGAAGTGTAAATGAAATACGTTACAAGGTGCCAAACGAGTTAACCCAGAAGCCCCACCAGTAGTCATGTATAATGTAGACTGTAGTTCCAGAACCCCACCACTAACCCATATATGCAAAAAACTAAATCGAGGTCTCTCAAATAAAAACACAGGAAAAAATCAACAGGTTATGATTATGAGTGGGCAAACATGGAGAGAGCTCAGTAAACAATCCCATCCTCACCTCAACATTCACAATACAAGAGTCAATGTGGTGAAAATATGAAAAAAACATATCTGAAGATAAATATGACATGCAAGAAAATATTAAACAATTGTGGGTCGAGAGTATGTGGAGCATGAAAGGTCCTGACCTCTCACAACCGGCAATGACTCTCTAATCACATGTGTATGTACACACACAAAATACACACATGGAAAAAAAGGAAAAAGTAGCCATTATGAATCAATATCCAGGAAAATGTCCAAGCAGTACTGGTATATCATACATAAAACAGTCAAAGCGGCCAAACACCAGCGACATGAAGGAGTCAAGGACACTGAGCGCCTGTTGAGGGTCAGTGAAATGCCGCTGCACCCCTGGGAAGGAAGTCTGAAGCATTGTCAGACAAATCAGGAAAGCATAAAGATCCATTTGTGGAGCCTTTTTGATCATCAGAGTTATCAGCCGCCATGCCATCCTCAAACTCCTCTGGGCTTTCTTCACTGGCCCTGAATGCAAAGAACCAGGGTGTGTCTTCCGATCAGAACAATTAATTTGTCACATCAAAAAGCACAAAAGGTATGTTGATGCTCTGATGAGACATTTTTTTAGATTAATTGCAGGATAGTGGCATGGAGTGCTCTTACAGCACAGCCATTATTCAAATGAGCATCATGCGGACTTCTAAATGCAAAATATATACAAAAATAACTTATTTAAATCACTTAAGCAATACAGAATAATGAACAAAGTGAAGAATTAATGCACTGACACACAGGAGAACCAGTAATCTAGGAGAAACCCGAGATCTGAGCCATTACTCGTATTAGTGTCTGCTCTGGATGAGGAGTGGCAGGTGAAACCAGGACTGGTCAGCTTTATCACACACCAGTCTCACTTATACAGCCCTTTATAATATTCATGGTTATGCACTGTGCTAACTGAAATTAAATGTGTTGCGTTTTACTGTGTATTAAATTTAATATGAGTTCATGTATGTAAAAGAAGTCTTATTTAATTATTCATTCTGTGGGTTTTTATTAATTAATTGCAGGCATCTGCCACCGTTTTGATTTATTTAATTCACATCAGCAGATGTTCCTACTAGGGGTGGGTGTTATGACCAAAATTCTATATCACGGTATTTTTCTAAATTATCCCGGTTTCACAGTATTCGACAGTATTTTTTTCCCCATGCATGAGTGGATGTTAACCACATTTTCCACTGCAATTACTGGCTACGAATAACCTATTCCACTGTCAAGAGTATTGTACATTGTACAAAAAAACATTTTAATGTGCACACAAGTATTAACACAGGTTTGCATTGCCCCATAAAGTGATAGTTTTCAAGGGGGTGGCACTAATGGAGAAGGTATCACATTGCATGACAGATGCAGTCAAAATATAGAACCTTTTCAATGAATAAATTTTGCAAAAACTTAAACTATAATTTTGACAACATATTTTCAACCATACAAAGAGGCATTAAGACTTCGTAAAATATCCAGAAGTGCTTGTCAAAAGTTGTATTGCACCGAATATGTCTTAGAAAAGGAATAAATAGTAAATTTTTTTGTAAACCAACTACACTTTCTGTTAATGTTAACAATCTCTGTCCACTGACACGTTAAAGTGACTTTTTAAACAACTTTATCATCATTAAACTGCATAATATTTAAACTAATAAATAATAACAATAAAATAAATAATAGTATTATTACTGATAGTTGCACTATTACTTCAAGACTTCAAGCCCAGGTGCATTACACAGTATTCACCAAATTAAAATAAAATAAAACAAGTGCAAGTTGGTGATGAATTCTTTACCAACTGAACCATCATTTAGGCAAACTGCATTAATATGGACCTTGCTTCAAGCTATATGTCGAGAATAAAGTCGACATTTCCACTTTATTCTCATAGTTTACTTCATAATTAAAGTAGAATGGCGTAAACTAAACTTCTTCCTAAAATCAAAGTTTAATTTACTAGATTTTGTCAAACCCTGTCATAAATTAATGCAGCACATTAAATACTTTGTGTTGCGTTCCCCGACCCAGTTGTTAATCACTACGCTTCTTAAACTGACTTTCTCCGCACTAAGAGGAGACAGCGATCACCATCCAGAATCCACTCACTTCATGATATTCCTGCTTTCTGAAAATTTAGAATGCTAAGAAATACTTGATATCATTTTCATGATGCAATGCATTAAAGCAGGTATTACACATGCACGGTAGTGAGGCGGTAGTGCTGCTCCCTCTCAGTAAGGGGTTGCAACATCACATCAAGATAACTGTTTAAGATTGTCAAGAGGAGATAATAAAGTGAGAGGAAAAAAAAGGCTGGGAAATTATAACAAAGGGCGATAAAAGTAAATCTGGGAGAGCAAATACAGGTATTTAAAAGAACATCTTAGCTTATTTAGTGCTTTCAATATTTTTCAAATATTACTTGCCCTTTCATTCTGATTATGTAATTTCAAGTTGTTTATATTGTGTTGTTTATTAATTACCCAAAAATCTTTGTATTTTGTGGGTGAGACCCTAAGAGGTGAGGTTACACCAATATCACTCCTCAAGGACCACCCCCAGCATATATATTTGATATCAGAGAGGTGGCCCTTCAGTTATTTACTGACATTTGATGAGTGCTTTATTATAACTACTTAAACCAACAATCCATTTTGGGCCTGTGCATGCTGAAGCCTCCTGACGAGTTTGGGGTCAGGCTGCCTGGATTGAGACCTATCTAAAGATTGGCTAGTGAAGGTCCTAAGGCCTCATTTATAAAGCTTGCATACACATAAAATTGGACTCGAAACATGTGTATGCAACCTCCCATACAAACATTATGATTTACTAAAGAAACTTGACAGGGGAACAAATGTATTTACAGTAACTCTGACCCTTACATACAGAACATTTTAGAGAAACTGGGAAATGACGACACCCTTGATCAAGAAGGAAAAGGCAGCCAAACTAGCTAAATGACGACTTGCAAGAATAATTCAATTCACCAAGCTGTTGTTATAATGTGCGCTGATGTGACAAACATGACACCTCCAAAATTAGAGCTATGATGTACAAACTGTATTTTAGTTCCCTTAAAGAGAGCCAATGATATATACAGTATTTGAACTGAAGAAATTCTACTTTGTCATTACTTTATATCTGCTAGTTGATGTCACTTCTCAGGGAATTGGCCGACAGCTCAACAGTATCTCAGCCAAGCTTCACTCCATTATGCCTACTGTGCTAGAAGCCATTAACTGACTGCTGATGCACTACATGTGCTTTTTGAACAGTATGGGTGTACACACATAACACATGACATGTTTTTGCCAACACAAAAAGTCATTCTGTAGCCATGTCCAGCTCTCCTAACACAACTGGAACACTTTACTGCACTCATATTGCAAAAAGGGCACCTAGCAATATCAAAGCTGCTTTTGTTAACCGTACGCAGTGACATTCCATTAATACACAAGTCATCCAAGATGTGGCTAACAAATGTCACGTCTCCACGGCCTCACTCAAACCACGATTCATTTATTTTGAGACAAAGTAGCTTTGATAGATGTGATGATGCTTTACATGGTGAAGTATCTGTTGGTAAAGTAACCTGCTGAACCCTCAGTGTTTCATATGACCTGACCTATTCATTATAACAGCAATCATGTCATTACATTTGCCAGGTGACAGTGGCTTCCTGCACAGACAGTTCTGCCTTACACCATTCCCGAACCCCAGAGCACAGAGAACACTGTAACTACATGTGTGACCTTTCACTCTCAAATGAAGAGCAAAGCCAGATATTCTTGAATGCAAGTACTGGGGTCTTAAAGGTTGAGGAGGAATAGGCAGATCTACCAGCCCATGAAGTTCTACAGCATCATGATTGCATACAGAGGTGACAGATCAGCAGACTCCATATGTGAATGTTTCAGGGTGGCAGTTAAAGGAGTGATCACATATACATATTTAAAAAGTGACTATGATTTACAAAAATTACATTTTGTAGTAATGTGCATACATCCGGATTTATAAATCTTATAAATATTTTTTTCTGGACGTACACATTTTCCTGTTTTTTTTTTTTGTGCGCATATATTCATGCTCAATTCTGTGGAAAGTTTTAAAAATGTCACCCCTGGTCTGATGTGTGGATCTTTTGAAGGCCTGAATCCCCATGTCACCATGTGTGTGTCCCCATTTCACAGTGGTTTGGAGGTAAAAGATCACTGCACACCATTGCTATCACCTCATGGTAGAATCACAGCTTAGGGCTTTTTTGCTTCTGCAGGACCAGGACAGGATGCCATCATCAATGTAGCACTGAATTAAAAATTGTTATAAAGAAATCTGATAGGAGATGTCATGATAGTGAAAGATTGAGAGAAGTTAGGTAACGAAAAAGACAATCAGCTGACACAAAAGAAGAAATCTACAAGAGAAAGGCATAAACAGAAGAAAGCTGGTGTTCCAAACTGGCCAATCAGAAGAGCTTAGGATTCATCGGCTTTACCTGAAGTCACCTGATCATGGAAGGAATCCCTGAGACATCAAGGAATTGAAAACTTTTGAAACATTGAATAGACAAGAAATTGAACCCTGAGTAGCAGCTGAAGGAAATGTTTGGTGAAGGTCATTGAAGCTAAAGGGGGATCAGAAAGTTTCTAAAGACAGGGGGTCACAAACTGGACTGTTGTCATGTTTAAACAATGTATTCAGGAATGACAAGGATCTAATTGTTTATTAGTTTAAGACGACTGTGCTTGTCTGTTTTATGGACTTAACAGAAGATCAGACCACAGAATTATGAGGAATTATTGCAGAAATAAAAGGAATTCAAAAGGGTTCACAAACTTTTTTTTTTTACCAAAGACAGGCTTAGAGTGTTTGCATAATATTACAAACAATAACGGAAGAAGTGCAGACTCCTAAACCCTGTAAAATGTAGTGAAATTGCTGTGTTTAATATAGTTTGAACGTTTGTCTAAGTTTCTTTTAAAAAAAGCACAAGACAGCACTTTCAGGCCCATAACCCTGACCATAAAATGTACACCGATTTTTATTTTCAACTTACTTGTTTCAGATGACTTCTTAGGTGATGGCTGACCTTCCTCAGTTCTAGGAGATGAAATCTCTTCAGTAGTCTTTCTGTCAGACTGTAATGATTCATATTTTACATTGATAGAAGAAGAGTGTCTGCTTTGAGAAGAGACGAACCCGGTCACTGCTCCATCTTGATGTCCATAATGAAGGTCATCTTCCTCGACACTCTCCAAACTTCTATAGTTGTGTATCTCTGTGCTGACACACTTCTCTTCATCCTGCTCTTTAATTTTCACTGACACCAGTTCACGGTCCTGTTTCTTAATGTCCAGACTCTCCTGTTTGGGGTGGGCACTCTCCCACTCACAGTCCTCCTCCTTAACATTTATGATCCTTAATTTTATGATATTCATGTCAGCCTCACACGTCTCCTCTTTCACATCCATTTAAACGTTACAGTAAATGGCAGAGTTTTATCTCTCTGTGGAAAAAAACAGGAATCAATTCCATTAAAACTGCATCATTCAGATCTAAAGACATTTGATTTTTATAACATCCTGTTAGTTAAAGCTGACGTCAAGTCAGACAGTTCATAGCAATCAGACAGTAACTCATCACTTTCCTGTCACACTAGCTGTAAAATGAGTTTGGGAATGAAAGGAGGGTCCAACAGGCTAGAAGAAGAAGGAGGCCATCTTGCACAGTTGTGTGTCAACAATATTCACTACTTTGATTGAACATTCAATACTGTTAGGGTCCCGGAATTTTGTTAATAGTTAATTTTAAGGAAGGTTTATACAAGTTAGGCCTCAGGATTATGTTATAAAACAGGGGCATATAAAGGAGGAACTTAAAATCGCTGATCAACTTCTCGAATGTGAAACTGTCCCAAGCTTACAAAATCCAAAACAATTATTTAACTCACAACCTTCATTGAAATAATTAGTAAGATGGAGGCAGTTGGCGGTGTGTCCCTGCAAAGACGGCTGCCTAATGTGAGACACCCAAAGTCTGACTTCAAGTAGCCTGCGACTCACTAAGATAAATTGCTGTTAGGAGACCCAGGTTCACTTCCCAGGTCCTCCCTGCGTGGAGTTTGCATGTTCTCCCTGTGTCTGCGTGGGTTTCCTCCCACAGTCCAAAGACATGCAGGTTAGGTGGATTGGCGATTCTAAATTGGCCCTAGTGTGTGCTTGGTGTGTGGGTGTGTTTGTGTGTGTCCTGCGGTGGGTTGGCACCCTGCCCGGGATTGGTTCCTACCTTGTGCCCTGTGTTGGCTGGGAGTGGCTCCAGCAGACCACCGTGACCCTGTGTTCAGATTCAGTGGGTTGGAAAATGGATGGATTGATGGATTTTGTTTTCAGTCTTAGGAGCAGACTGTGTGTGCAGGAGAGCTGACAACCAGTGAATGTTTCTGTGAAGTAGAAGGCATAGAGTTAAATGAAGAGGAATAAGAAACTGCAGGATTTGAACCTAACAAAAATAAGAGATGCTCCTCTTTCTGGTTCGTGTTTCAGACAGCAAAACAAACGGGGAAAAATTAAAATAAAATAAAGGGTGAAGATTGCTGCTGAAGAGCTACAGCTGTTAACCCTTTGAACACTGCGGGCGTCATCAACAGCATGCTATTGGCTGTTAGAAACAGGGCTGAGCACAACTCTGCTGAATGGTCGGCACACAATCGCTAAATGTGACAATTGTTTAAATTAATGTGGTCAGGTGATGAGATCAGCGACTGTGGTTGGCAAATCTGACATGCTCCAGGACAAAAACATTCTTCAAAACAAACTGTCATTTTCAATAACTTTGAAACAAGTTTCAAGTTTATCAGCTTCATCTTGTTTAAGTACACTCTGCACACATCACAAATATTTTACTATTTAACACATTAATAAATTCCTATTAAACAGCAGCACCACCCAGTATTGTGAGATTGGCACTGTGGAGGCCTTGTGTGCCTCAGTCATTCTTAACGGTCCACCACGACGGACCAGTTTGTTATGGGTAACCCTAAAGGGGGTGGTCCAGAGTAAAAGCGGTTCAGTATTGGCCTTAATGAATATACTAATTAAATGAAAATGGATCTTGGCCAGAAGAAGGATGCCAGTTTTGACAGTAGTGTTCACCTAAGAGTGGCACATGCTGTCACCCACACAGCCTGGTTGGGTCTGTATGATAAAGTCACATGTATAAGTAGCCAAATGGACCTTAACTTCCACTTCACCACCGTGGTCCAGTGCAAAACAAACACAAACAGAAGTTATTGGAGTATAGGAAGAAAACCAGAGTACCTGTACAGGGCAGGAGCCAGCTATAGACCATCATAGGGTACACTCACATTCAAGTCCACAACCACACAAAGACAAGTTAGATTTGCCAGGCCACTAAACCTGAGCATCTTTAGAAAAGTAATGAAATTTAGAATAAAAGAGTAGACATGGAAACTGCATAGAGACTTAAAAAACAGGCTGAGATTCAAATTCATTCTGACAGAACTGTAAGGCAGTAACACAAACCACAAATCTCTATTAACTTGTCTAATACTCACTAACAGACATTACTGGTTTGGCTTTAGCACTGAAACATGGGAGTTTGTCATATTTGACACAAGTTAAATGGGAAAAAGACACACATTTAAGTGTCTATTCAAGCAATGCATGTAAATATCGGCAATGGGTCAAGCAGGTTTGAGGCCGTGTGTGTAAATACAGATACTGTTGTTCTCGGCTTGTATTCTCTAAGACTCTTCTCCACGGTCATGGACTCCAATTCGTTTTTCACTTTTACTAATCTGACTCCTCGCTATTCTTTCAATGGCCGGCCGGTCACCACCTCCGCGACTGTCTTTGAACTGGACACAACGGTGGGACAAAAGAGAAACAAAGGCAGAAATCAAAGCGCCGTACGTGTGGAATGGCCGTCTCCTCAATGTCTGCGATTCGAGAAGGAATTGACAAAAGGAACACACGGTGATGAATGAACAGGCGCCAGCGGTGTGACTGGGTGCTACGATTTAAAATTTAGGAGTCAGCCACGTTACGTGAACCGCAGATACCAATGAACAGAAACAACACGCGGGTGGCCAAAGGAGGATTCAGTCAAGCAAAGTTCGGGGGGGGGGGGGGGGTGGCTTACGAACGCGCCGCGCGGCGATTCTCAAAATACAGAGCACTTACTGACTGCCTATTGGCGATGAGATTGTTTCTGAACTCGTTCACTCAGCAACAGTCTTGAGTCCGTAATGTTTCACAAAGCGAGACAGTGGTAGCGTCGCTACAGTAGCTGTCGCGTTGGATGACGTCATCCTGCGGCCGCCATTGGATCACGTGACTGTTAAGCGAGCCCAATCATAGACATATATAGATAGACGCCGCATTCGCTGTTGTTGCCCAGTCGACACGATACGTCACCGCATCCGCCATATTGCGAGTGGCAAAAGTGCCATTTAAACTAATACAGGTAGACGTGGAAACCGGGTTTTCTGATGAAAAAACAATAACATTTAAAACGGTATCGTTTACATACAACAGATTTTGGCGAACCGTTTAAATGCAATTATTTATATCCATTTATACACTAATAATGGCAATTATTAAATAATAATAATTATTATTATTATTATTATTATTATTATTATTATTAAATAATTCCTCCCATATAAGTAACATTTCTCGGAATGCCTTCTTCCATCTCTGAAACATTTCTAGACTTCGTCCTGTTCTTACGCAACACAGTACTGAAGTATTGGTTAATGCCCAAGTCACCTCACGTATAGATTACAGTAATGCTATTCTATCTGGCATCCCACAAAAACGTATCCATCGCTTACAACTTCTTCAAAATTCTGCTGCCAGGATAATAACCTGCTGTTCTAAATCCACTGAACATATTACACCTCTTCTCTCTCAACTTCACTGGCTCCCTGTTATCTACAGAATACAATACTAAATACTGCTCTGAACATTTACAGCTCCCCGCTACCTCACTAATCTCCTCCATACTTACACTCCTCTCGCTCACTCAGATCCTGTAATTTCAGAGTATTCAGTCTGGCAATATGGTGCAGCCTTTGTTTGTGGATGACAGAGCCAACTAAAGACATGAGCATAAAATGATGGCTGTCAATTTCAAACTGTGTTTCCTCCATGTGCTCCTTGAGAAACAAACTGACTGATCAAAGATACACTGACAGCTTGTCCTAATGTCGACTGTCAGATAACACGCTCAGCTACTTTGACCACCTTGACTGCACCCTCAGAAGGAATCATCAAACCTCCTTTGTTTTTTAATGTCGGCGAGTGGTAGCGTTGATCATATGATGCCAGTACAACATCTGTTACCAAACTAGCACGGCACGCATCACAGGACAGCTTTCTCAAAATCCCGTCTAAGGGCTACCTGACCTCCCACTGCTTCCTGAGGTGGATTTCATTGGGAACCCTTCAGAGTTTGAGAAATGTTAACAGCTAACAACAATCTACATAGTTAGTGACTAAATATATTTAGCCAAAACGTTGTTTGGAGGCTCACTTGAGCACATAAATGCATAGCTTTTCTAGTTTAGCCTGGCGTAGCTAAAGTTAAGATTATAAAACGGGATTTTCTAATGGCCAATATAACCAAAACAATTGTTCAACCTTACCTATGAAATGTAATCTCTGTGATCTGGTTTGGAGCGTACAGTAGTTTGTACAATACCAAGCAGCACATGCATGAGGCATCTTTATCCATTACTTCACTCCACAGCAGTGCCACTCACAATATGGTGGCGACGTTGACGTACGATGCTGCTGGTCATGTGACATCTAGTAATTTGATGTCTATGCTTTTATCTACACTTGTTTAAGTGAAAGGCACTGTAAAACAGGTCCAGTTCAGATTTGACACACTCTCCAGACATTCTGTGTATGAAAGTCATCTTCTCTTAATAAATTTCTCTCTTCTTCTTTTTGCTTGTTTTAGTCTTGTTCTTCTTCTGACGATGTTTAGAAAATGCTGTATAAATAGTGTGCCTTGCCTTTTTGACTGGTGGGCCCTCACGCGACCCCGGTGGTCTCTTGCATTTTGTCTTTCTCATTACCATCAAGCCCGCTCCCTCCTGCTTTTCTCGCCCGCCACCAGCCGCACTTGATATAGCCCCAGTGATCACATCTTTTATAATATTTTTAGCAGCAGATTTGATATGTGGTTTTGCAATGTCAAAGCCTTTTTTCAGGAGAGGTAAAGCTCTTCTTAAGAACCCCCAAAATATACCTCCAATACCCCCACCATACATTACAGGGGATCCAGAGAATCCCGGTAACCTGTTACCCGCTTGGGTCTTGTAATATTAGATGTAAGGTGTCAGGTCCTGGTAAGACCTCATTGCTTCAGTCGTGCATACAATGCCTGACGGGTCTGAAATGCAACTTCACTATCACCTTACCAAACTGAAATGTTCTGGTCCGTCTTTATTTCAATAGTCACTGTGTCAAAATGATTCTTGCTGACTGGGGCATAATGAGGTTTGTCGTATGTGATGGGAGTAATTTTATTCGCTTGATCCTCTATATCAGGGGTCCTCAGTCACGGTCCTGGAGGGCCACAGTGGCTACAGGTTTTTGTTCCAACCCAGTTGCTTAATAAGAAGCACTTATTGCTCAAGTAACACTTCTGCTTCACTTTAGTTGTCTCACTCGTTAGGATTTTGAACCCTCATTGCTTATTTTAGTCTTAAACAGCTGTATTCTCAGTTTGTAATTGTTCCGTATTAGCAATAACATGCAAATAACAAAAGACAAAAGCATTTCTCCATTTATCTTGTTTCCATTTACACCTCTGTGTATTTATCATGCACTATTGGGTTTAATTAAATACTTGGAAGGAAAGTGAGGATAAAAAAGTGAAGGACTGAGAATTACTTATCCATTTTAGCCTTCAAATCATTTGGATGATATCCTTAGAAAGGGGAAGAAAATCCGGGATATGAGAATGAGCTGACATAGCAGAGTTAAAGCACTAACAAGCCATGAAATTAAATTATTGGCAAGTGTGACAGATTGAGGTCACTGTCATCCTCTTGAACCCTCTGACTCGACTCCAGACACCAGGTAAAAGTCCAAATACTACTTTTATTTGAACAGTAACGTGCACAAAGCACCCTCCACTCCACAATACTCATACATTAATCAATACAATAAGCAATCCTCCACACTCCCAGACACTTCGCCAACTTTCCTCCCAGCTCAGCTCCGTGTACTGGTTTCCCGGAATCCATTATATAGTCCCTGACCCGGAAGGGTTTCTCTCTTCTGTCCATGTGATCATGAACACTTCCGGGTCGGATAAAAAGATCCTTTCTTCAACCCGGAAGCATGTCGTTTCTTCTTGTCATATGATCATGATGCACTTCCGGGTTATAGGGCACGTAAGAGTCCGATATCCCCCTTACAGTGACTCCTGGTGGTCCCCAGGGTACCCAGCAAGGCTGCGCAAATAAACTACAAAGTCCATGAGGCCCTGCTGGAATTCAGGGAATGTCCATGTTGTCATGAGGGCTCCATCTGGCAGCCTGGGGGTGAGGGCCGGAATATTCAGCCGGCCACCCACCACACAAGTATTGCTTTCTAATTAAGCAACTGGGTTAGAACAAAAACCTGCAGCCACTGCAGCCCTGCAGGACTGTGATTGAGGACCCCTGCTCTATATGAACACACCTCAAAAGGGTCATGTAGCTGTCGCTGACTCCGATGAGATATCATGTCCCCGTACACGTACAACATGTAAAAGCCAGCCCTGACGTCAGCGGGGAAAGGAGCCTTGTAAGTTAACCCCCGAGTCTGATCAGGATGTGCTCCTAATATTCGACCCAGCTGTCCTTTAAAGTGTATAGTTTCATCCTTTTTGCCCGGTACCATGAAGACTCTTCTTTCCACAGCATTATAACTGAATTTCACAGGATTCTCAGAAGGGACAGTTCCTGTTGCAACATCTGTCACCACCTATGGGAGGGGCCAAGGAGGTCGGATGCAGTGTGAGTTGGGTGGTGGCCGAAGGTGGGGACCTTGGTGGTCCGATCCTCGGCTACAGAAGCTGGCTCTTGGGACGTGGAATGTCACCTCTCTGAAGGGGAAGGAGCCTGAGCTAGTGCGCGAAGTTGAGAGGTTCCGGCTAGATATAGTCGGACTCACCTCGACACACAGCTTGGACTCTGGAACCAATCTCCTTGAGAGGGGCTGGACTCTGTACCACTCTGGAGTTGCCCCCGGTGAGAGGCGCCGAGCGGGTGTGGGTATACTTATTGCCCCCCAACTTGGAGCCTTTACATTGGGGTTTACCCCGGTGGACGAGAGGGTAGCCTCCCTTCGCCTTCGGGTGGGGGGATGGGTCCTAACTGTTTGTGCGTATGCACCAAACAGCAGTTCAGAGTACCCACCCTTTTTGGAGTCCCTGGAGGGGGTGCTAGAGGGCATACCTTCTGGGGACTCCCTCGTTCTGCTGGGAGACTTCAATGCTCATGTGGGCAATGACAGTGAGACCTGGAAGGGCGTGATTGGGAGGAATGGCCCCCCCGATCTGAACCTGAGTGGTGTTTTGTTATTGGACTTCAGTGCTCGTCACGGATTGTCCATAACGAACACCATGTTCAAGCATAGGGGTGTTCATATGTGCACTTGGCACCAGAACACCCTAGGCCTCAGTTCGATGATCGACTTTGTGGTCGTGTCGTCGGACTTGCGGCCACATGTCTTGGACACTCGGGTGAAGAGAGGGGCGGAGCTGTCAACTGATCACCACCTGATGGTGAGCTGGCTTCAATGGTGGAGGAGGATGCCGGTCAGGCGTGGTAGGCTCAAACGTGTTGTGAGGGTCTGCTGGGAATGTCTGGCATAGCCCCCTGTCAGCAGTAGCTTCAACTCCCACCACCAGCAGAACTTCGAGGTGGGGGACATTGAGTCCGAATGGGCCATGTTCCATGCCTCTATTGTTGAGGCAGCTGACCGGAGCTGTGGCTGTAAGGTGGTCGGTGCCTGTCGTGGCAGCAATCCCCGAACCCGTTGGTGGACACCGGAGGTGAAGGATGCCGTCAAGCTGAAGAAGGAGTCCTACCGGTCCCTTTTGTCCTGTGGGACCCTGGAGGCAGCTGATAGGTACCGGCAGGCCAAGCGGAATGCGGCTTTGGTGGTTGCTGAGGCAAAAACTCGGGCGTGGGAGGAGTTTGGGGAGGCCATGGAGGACGACTTTCGGACGGCTTCGAGGAGATTCTGGTCCACCGTCCGGCATCTCAAGAGGGGGAAGCAGTGCAGTGTCAACACTGTGTATGGTGGGGATGGTGCGCTGCTGACCTCGACTCGGGACGTTGTGGGTGGTGGGGGGGGGGAGTACTTTGAAGACCTCCTCAATCCCACTAACATGTCTTCCAATGAGGAAGCAGAGCCTGGAGACTCAGAGGTGGGCTCCCCCATCTCTGGGACTGAGGTCACCGAGGTGGTCAAAAAACTCCTTGGTGGCAGGGCCCCGGGGTGGATGAGATACGCCCGGAGTTCCTCAAGGCTCTGGATGTTGTAGGACTGTCTTGGTTGACACGCCTCTGCAACATCGCATGGACATCAGGGACAGTGCCTCTGGATTGGCAGACCGGGGTGGTGGTCCCCCTCTTTAAGAAGGGGGATCGGAGGGTGTGTTCCAACTACAGAGGGATCACACTCCTCAGCCTCCCTGGAAAAGTCTATTCAGAGGTCCTGGAGAGGAGGGTCCGTCGGATAGTCTAGCCTCGGATTCAGGAGGAACAGTGTGGTTTTCGTCCTGGTCGCAGAACAGTGGACCAGCTCTATACCCTTAGCAGGGTCCTGGAGGGTGCATGGGAGTTTGCCCAACCAGTCTACATGTGTTTTGTGGACTTGGAAAAGGCATTCAACCGTGTCCCTCAGGGAATCCTGTGGGGGGTACTCCGAGAGTATGGGGTACCGGCCCCCTTGATAAGGGCTGTTCGGTCCCTGTACGATCGTTGCCAGATCCTGGTCCACATTGCCGGCAGTAAGTCGAACCCGTTTCCAGTGAGAGTTGGACTCCTCCAGGGCTGCCCTTTGTCACCGATTCTGTTCATAACTTTTATGGACAGAATTTCTAGGCGCAGCCAGGGCATTGAGGGGGTCCGGTTTGGTGGGCTCAGGATTGGGTCACTGCTTTTTGCAGATGATGTTGTCCTGTTTGCTTCATCAGGCCGTGATCTTCAGCTCTCTCTGGATCGGTTCACAGCCGAGTGTGAAGCGGCTGGGATGAGAATCAGCACCTCCAAATCCGAGACCATGGTCCTCAGCCGGAAAAGGGTGGAGTGCCCTCTCAGGGTTGGTAGCGAGATCCTGCCCCAAGAGGTAAGAATGGAGCATGAGATCGACAGGCGGATCGGTGCGGCATCTGCAGTAATGCGGGCTCTGCATCGGTCTGTCGTGGTGAAAAAGGAGCTGAGCCGCAAGGCGAAGCTCTCAATTTACCTGTCGATCTATGTTCCTACCCTCACCTATGGTCATGAGCTATGGGTAGTGACCGAAAGAACGAGATTGCGAATACAAGCGGCTGAAATGAGTTTCCTCCGCAGGGTGTCCTGGCTTTCCCTTAAAGATAGGGTGAGAAGCTCAGTCATCCGGGAGGGGCTCAGAGTAGAGCCGCTGCTCCTCCGCATCGAGAGGAGTCAGATGAGGTGGCTTGGGCAACTGATCAGGATGCCTCCTGGACGCCTCCTTGGTGAGGTGTTCCGGGCACGTCTAACCGGGAGGAGGCCCCGGGGAAGACCCAGGACACGTTGGAGGGACTATGTCTCTCGACTAGCCTGGGAACGCCTTGGGATTCTCCTGGAAGAGCTAGAAGAAGTGGCCGGGGAGAGGGAAGTCTGGGCATCTCTGCTCAAGCTGCTGCCCCCGCTACCCAACCTCGGATAAGCGGGAGACAATGGATGGATGGATGGATGGATGGGACTGGACTGTGTGTCTGCCTGGGGATCTCAGTTGCAAACCGGGATCCCAAGTTGTTTTGCCATGTAGTGGGTGCGGCACCGTACTGTACCAGTGCATGCTCCCCAACTTGACTTGACTTGACTTGACTTGAGCTGAAACGCAGAATTCGTTATCCGGTTTGTCTATGGTATTCCATGTATGTGGGTACTGTATTTCTGCTAGACTGACTTCGCAAGAACCTTCTAATTCTATAGGTTTAGCAAGCTTTGTCGTGAAATTGGGAATTGTGTTGTTAGGGAACATGTCTGAGGAAGCATTGCTAGGCAGAATCACAAAGAAACTTT
The DNA here is from genome assembly GCF_900747795.2 of Erpetoichthys calabaricus. Classification (NCBI taxonomy): domain Eukaryota; kingdom Metazoa; phylum Chordata; class Cladistia; order Polypteriformes; family Polypteridae; genus Erpetoichthys; species Erpetoichthys calabaricus. The sequence continues at coordinate 1,119,759 of NW_026261590.1, read as the reverse complement.
TTTGTGCTCCATCGTATACTGTTAGAGAATGATGAGCCGATTATGGGCGTTCTGGATTTTATTGAACATCTTGGGCATGGATCTCTGGTTTTCAGCTATTAAATTTTTCTGGCCATCCGGGCCATTTGACTTAAATGAATCGTTTTTTATTCTTAATTTTCCTAGCCAGTATTTTTTTGACCCTGTAAACGTCTGTGGAATCGACTTTAATTTTCTGCAATTCAGGGTCGTAAAAGGATCCTATGATCTCTTCACCATCGTAATCTTTCAGTTTGTACACAGCCGGTGCCCTAGGTACAAGCTCAGATACGGTAAAGATTTCATCTGAAAATGTTTGTTTATAACCTTTCGCAAAAGGATGTCTGGTTTTAGAAACCCTAACTGTATCTCCTACTTTGAACTTAAACTACGGTGTACCTGGGGTTTGGCTACATCATATAAGTTTTTGAAAACTTTCCAGGAATTTAACGTGTTTACATCAGAAGGAGCCATTTTTAGGCTTCGATGATAACTTTTGTTGTAAGAGTATACTAGATCTGACAATTTATCGATGTAGGTTCTTGTATTATATGCACTGAAATATTTCCACATTTTAGTGTGCGGTTAAATCTCTCCACCATAGATGCCTTTAATTAATTTCATTGTGGTGAAATGTTTTATTACGATTTTCTTTAACAGCTTTTGAAAATCTTGGTTGAAAAACTCTTTCCCCTTATCGGTCAGGAGCTACTTTGGAGTTGTACACGTGCTCAGAATGTTCTGGAAGGCTCTTGTCATTTCTTTACGAGTTTTGTTCTTCAGAGGCATTACCCATGCGTACTTAGAAAGTACATCGATACAGGTTAACAAATATTTATAACCCCGGTTATGCTCGGACACATTTGTCATGTCTGCTAAATCCATCTGCCATTGCGAGTCTATATCGGATACATAAACCTTATTTCTACTAAAATCCCTTCTAGTGGGTTTATGAATTTTATAAGAATATTGACCAGATAACCAATCCGACACCTGATGGTCATTACTTTTCTGACCTGAAACCTCAAGAGCTCTTTTCAAAGAGTATATTCCCCCAAAGCTGCCAGGATTTGCAGGATTATAATAAACTTTTTTCATGTAGCCCTCCATCATTGACGGTGAAAGAAAAACGTCAATGGTTTAAAAATCAAATGGTTCTTTATTGGTAATTTTCAAAAACAATAATAAAATTCAGAGATGCTTTACCAACCACTTCCAAACATAATATTACAACTAAACAGCATGATTAAAACAGGTTATATCACAGGCACATTCAGTTTGGACACTTTATCTGATTTTTCCATGTCGTATTCCCCGTAAAACCCCAAAGGTACATCAGACATATCAGGTACAGAAAAATGGCGTTCAGAGTAAAAATCGGCTATTTCACATATTTTTGAGTAAGAGTCATCGTCCATGTTATGAAAGGCTTGTACAATAGCCTCATTAATAGAATGTTAATTTTTCAGGTCGTCGACAGCATTTTGTACAAATGCATGAATTTTGTGAAAAAGCGGAAAGATGTTGAAACAACCCAGAGTCTTGATGACCAGGGTCCTGAGCCACGGTTGGCAAAAAACAGCCAGCACCTTTTGAAAGTGGCCAACCCGATAAACAGAGTCAGGCTCAAACAGACATGTATGCTGTGTCTGGCTGGGGTGATCTATTAAACACCCCTGAGAGGTAATTTTTAGGTCCCGATCAACTATTATATACAGCAGAACTCTTGACCAGTTTCAGAGCCTTTTGAAATGTTTCACTCAGGGGTCCATCAGTTTGTTCAAGGTCAATACCCGCATAATCAGCATCCTTGGGTGATATTTTCCAAGCGGCCAGAGCTTCTACCAGTTCGTCCAAGGCCTCTTCTTGCCGCATGACCTGATTGGTTATCTCTTCAGGCCCTGTTAGGCTCCCCGGAACATCATTAGCAGGTACAAACATGTCAGGTACTGTGCGGTTCTCCAGGAGACTGTCCAACCAATACATATCATCAGGGGCAGGTAACTGAGGCTCAGGCCAATAGATCTGGTCAGCTGAAGGCATAAGAAGGTCCGGCCAAAACAGCTGGTCTGGAGGCGAGCTGTTAGGAACAGAGTACCCAGAGTTGGGGACGATATCATGTGTACATACTGTACGGTATATTTGAACTGCTTCTTTTACCTTTCCTTGTACAGCACTTTGGTTCAGTTCTGGCTGTTGTTGTAAATGTGCTTTAAAAATAAAAATTGCCTTGTCCTACTTTATAAAACATTATTTAATACATAGCACTAAGAAGTGCAGATCTGAGACAATGGACCGCAAAGATGAAGTTGGTTTGCAACATTTATTACAAAAAAGTTAAAGAATATATAAAATAAAGAACAGGAATTGTAAGTTGTAACTGAACAATGAGGGCCATGTATGTTTGTTAAATTTTCTCACTAAACACAGTCATTTTACTTTTTCCTCTCACGTTATCTAAAAACAGATGCATGTCTTCCATATCTGAAAAAAGGATGATGAAGGGTCTAAAGACCTCTCGTCTTCTTCTGGAAACTCAGATAGCAACTGAAATTTCTGAAGGGCCTCCTCAATGTCGTCTTTGTCCATTGACAGTAATGCAGGGAGTGAGATGTGCCCCCTGAACACAGAAATGTTCTCAGCGCACCACTTCTCTGCCTCGGTAAGATGCTGAAGGTTTCTGTGTTGCTGTAATATGTTTTATTAAAAAAACAAACAAAAAAAAAGGTCATCATAAAGCTTATGGCCCTTTCCTCCACATTTACAAGGAATGTAAGAAAAGGAAAGTAAAAAAAAATGTACAGTATATTCTGAATTTGTTATACATTATTACCATTACTGCTTTCGATTGCAGATTCTACAAGTCTTCAATGTTTCTTACCACACACAATTATTAACACAGCACACAATGCATTTCAAATGTTTTCAGGCGTGGGTGTCGAACTCCGGTCCTGGAAGACCGCAGTGGCTGCAGGTTTTCATTCTAAGCATCGTCTTAATTTGTGACCAGTGTTTACTGCTAATTACCTTTTTTTGCCTTAATTTTAATTACCTTGACTCAGGCCCCTTAGTTGCTTCCTTTATCTTAATTAGCAGCCAAATAATAACGAGACACAAAACAAGAATCCATATGACCAGCTCACCTGTGCCCATCACAAAATATGTGAAAATAAAGAAAGATGGAGGTCTCAGTAAGGCTGATCTCTCAGCTCACCAAAACATTGTGAGGGTGGTCTTAGAAAAAACAGAAAAAATAACAGTTCTAGAAATGTCTGCCGTGGCAGAATGAGAGCACCAACAAGCCATGGAATTAAATAACGAGTTTAACTAACAACAGAAATCTGCTTCTCATTGTGAAACTGGTTGGAGTCTGAAGCCCCGATTTAGCTGGTCATTTGTTGGCTCGTTTCATGCCTCATTTCTGTTTGGCTGCCATTTAATGAAGAAAGGAATCAATTCAGAGAACTGAATCCTTAAGGACAGGGCTATTAAAATGAAGGGAACAGGAGTTAATTAGCAGTGAAAACTGGTCACTGATTAGGAAAAGGGTCAGAATGAAAACCTGCAGCAACTGCGGCCCTCCAGGCCTGGAGTTTGACAACCCTGATCTAAGGCCTTTAAGAGTTGTACTGGTCCTCCAGTTTGTCAGAAGATGTAACACAGGCTTTTAGTCTTTTGGGCTTTGACTCCTACTGGTTAATGATTAACAGTCGGCATCTGAGACAAGCATTAAGTCTTTTTATACATTTTATTCACTATACAGTGGAACCTCAGTTCACGACCATAATTCGTTCCAAAACTCTGGTCGTAACCCGATTTGGTCGTGATCCGAAGTAATTTCACCCATAGGACTATATGTAAATACAATTAATCCATTCCAGACCGTGCAAACTGTACAGGTATGTAAATATATTTTATTTAAAGATTTTTAAGCTCAAAAATACTTAATTATACCATAGAATGCACAGTGGAATAGTAAACTAATGTAAAAACATTGAATAACACTGACACAAACACCCAGGCTTGCTCTCAGCTGCACGCGCTCTCTCTCTCTCTCTCTCTGCTCTCTCTCTCTCTCTCTCTCTCTCTCTCTCTGCTCTCTCTCTCTCTCTCTCCTCTCTCTCTCTCTCTCTCATCAGCATGCGAGCCTTCACTCTCACTATCCTGCATTCGCTTTATTTATTTAGTTATTTATTAAAACTGGCCTTTTTGACGGGAGCTGTGGACTCGCTATACCACAGGAGGAAGCTGGGTTGAGAAGAGGTTACAGTTTTGAGGGAGAGTCCCACTGCGTGATGCACCTAGAACAATGTACAGTACAGGGAGAGACTGAACACGTGTGGAAATCATCAGCACGCACAAACCGAAAGGGAAACTGGCTTGTTCGTATACCGAGTGTGTGGTCGAGAACAGATGCATAAGTTTGGCAAACTTTTTGGTCGTAACCCGATTTGTACGTGTTCCGAGACGTTCGTGAACTGAGGTTCCACTGGCATTGTAAGCCAGCATCAACAAAATGGAATTCATCTTTCTTATGGAAGTTTATAAAATGAGGTGTCTATACCTGCTCATCAGTGCCCTGTGCTGGATATTGGAGAAGGGAGGCTGACGTTTCTTCTAAATGTAAAGATCTCAAACCTGCAGAATGCAGTGCTATGGAACAGAATAGCAAGACATTCATTTTTCATTTCAGATGTAGTGCAAGTCTTTACTCTGTCTTCTCATTAATGGCTTAATAAAGTCTAAACCTGGAAACAGAGAAAATAATATTTACCTAAGGAAATGTTTAAAAGAACCAAAAGAATAAGCACAATAAATGACCCTGTCCTGGCTGTCCATTATTTCTGTACCTTCTAATTTTTTGTTTGGTTCTTGGCCTTCATTTAGAAAGGCGTTTGCTCGCTCAGTCTGATGTGAGCAGTTACTTCAGTGATTTCAAAAAGAAGCACTAAGTTTATAATGGTAAGCATTGTGACTATTTGTCTTTGATTTACAATATGGCTAAGTATATTTGCCACATTACCGCAGAACTAAATGAAAGTTATTAAAGGAAATTTAAATTTCATGTACCCCTTGGGGCTGGAGTTCTCAAGTAACATTCTACACCAGCACTTCCTCAAAGCCAGCATGTCATTCTAAAGAGGACTGAGCAGAGTCACGTTGTTAAAAGGAGTTTAATGTTACAAAAATATTTATGTAAACCATTATAAACACACATTTAAAATATCTGGATTTTGAAAGGTAGGTGTTTCTGGAACATCAAAACCATTAGGGGCAGTATGCTAAAATAAAAAAAAAATACAAATATAAAAAAATAAAATAAACATAATACATATATCCAACACAAATTGTAGAAGGTGACAAAAATGGGAAACAACATCCAGATATAATCCTCTCTCTACATTGTAATAAATAAATAAATCTGGCCGACCGATAGTTTGGGATATTGGCATTGCATTATGATATAACTGTTCCAATGCTCTTGGACTACCTTGATATGATGATGGTAATATTACTGCTTTACCTGCTTTGAATTGTCTGAACTATTGATATTTGAATTTTGAACATGATCAATGAGACCTTGCATATGTTCCGTTCTAAGTTTTGCATGTCATTCGATTTATTAAAGAGACATTTTGCTTCAACTGTTAGATATGCATTAATAATGTAATGTTGTGATAGATGCTAAGATGACAGAAGTGGGCTAAATACATGGGAACATATGGCTAATTTTGACTCAAAATTCTGTGTGGGTGTTATTCGTTTATCAGAATTCGTGTGTGTCGTATTGTACAACCATCAGGTTGCGGAGGTGGTGACCGGTTTACTAACATAAAGGTGGCGGTACGCGTACATTGCTTTCTGATCAAGTCTGAAGGACTGTGAAGGGTACACAGAGGCCATGAGTCCTAGCGCTACATGATTTGTTTATTTGGTGAAAACACATAACATTTTAAAATTTGAGTTTGCCTGAGTTTATAACAGTGATGTGTGACATTTGTCCTGAGTGTTTGTTCATTTTTATGAAGTGCTTGAAGGAGTCTTTGAACCGATGGCCTGGTGTTTGTGACCTGACATCCAGATATTCAGTGGTTTCCCAATTCGCAACATGTTTTTAAATCTGTGATTACTTGCTGTTATTCATATGATCTTTCAAATAACTGATTTACTACATGCATACACCTTTATGCTTTCAAGCTGTGTTATTAGAGGGTTTTCAAAATTGTTACAAATACAGCTATGAGGCGTGTCCAAAAAATATATATATACTGTATATATATACTGTATATCATAATGCAAGTCTTTTCATTGCACACAGTTAGTTTCTTCCTTATTTTGTGGGGATTTCTTTCAGCTGTTAAAGTTGCCAACACTGTGTGTGGTAGGAGACCGCAGGTCTGTCAGTTTGTGTTACAGTAGTACAATTTGATAAAGCAGGACAAATCGATAAAACACCGAATGCCTTTCTTGATGCCAACCCTTCTTATCCTAATCTTACATTCAACTTTTTCAACAGACTCTTAGTGCAGACCTCCAGAGCTCCACTCCATTGAGGAGGGTGTTGCTTTATATTAAACATCAGTGATGACACCCGGTTACATTACGGTGAAGGTCAGGGTTGAGGGAGGATTTATCTGACTCAAGTCCAGTAAACCAGGTGACAAAACACTGCAATCTATTTGGCTGTCCAGTGATCTACTCAATCACAGACCCCTTCAGCTGGACCCATTGTCACTACCTGATCTGCGCTGCCCACCTGATCTGCACACACGTGTATTGAAAGTCTGCTTCATTACACAGTTTACGGTGCTGACCAATCTGTTTTACACAAGCGTTAATAATTTATGGAGTGTGTGATATCATATCTGAGCTGATGTGACGCACTGCACACGTGCTTAATGAAGAAAATAAATAAACTCCACTTTACGGCATGGCCCAATCTGAACTGAGCGTACTGATCCACCGCTGACAGGGCTGTATTGTCAGTTCAGTTCCACATTAGTTGAGAATATTATGGAAATACTTTGTTGTTCTGCCGAGATTCATTGTAGGCTGTGTCTTCAGGGCTTTATTAAGCAGGTTACTTTCCTAATTTTTATTACACAACAAAGCAAATTTACACAAAAGAAAGGATTAAAAAATACAGGGATGTTGCTGGATTCAAGAACTTAAAAGATTTTGGTGGCCCCATATATATCTAATTCAAAATAAAAACAATAAGAAATTAAAATTAAATGTTATTTTAAAAATGAAAGAAAACTTACAGTAAGATGGAAAATAATGTTTTTTTGTATGCTTCCACTTTATTTACAGTATATTTGAAAAGTGTTCTCTTACTTTTTTCTGATTACAAAGTCTTTGATCAGATCCTCACTTTAAGGTGCTGATCATTCATTCAGATTGAGATGGCAGGGAGGCAACTGAAGATCTCGGCTGAAAGCAGTGGACTGTAAGAGAGAAATGAGAGGAGATCTGTGAGTCACCACCATTGAGGTGGTAGGAGAAGCCATGAGATGAAATAACATTGACAAAGGAACAAATGTACAAGGAAAAGAAAAGTGAACCCAACATCCGTCCTTGAAGCACATCTGTAGAAATGTTCTGTCAAGAAGACAAGGAGTTAGACCAGGAGACACAAAAGGATCGGTCCGATAGGGAGGTCTTGAACCTGTTCAAAGCAGAGCCGCTTATTCCAATTTAATTAGTAGAAGAGATGAGGGTGATGAACCATAACAAAGGCTGATGAAAGGGCAAGGAGGATGAGGACAGAGGAGGGAGAAGGAGCTCGAGCAGATCTAAGAGCATTTGTGACGGAAATCAGTGGAGTTTCAGTAGAGGGACCCTTGGAGAATCCACACTGAAGTAGATCTAGTCGATTATAGTCAGAGAGAAATGAAGAGAGGTGTTTATGGACTATGAGTTCTAGGGCTTTGGACAGAAATGGCAGAATGGACACAGGATGGTAATTCTCAAGGGCAGATGAGATGAGAGGGTTTTTGAGCATAAGGATGAAATAAGTGGAGAAGTTACTGGGGGTCAGTGAGGCATTGGAAAGAGAAAAGATGTAGGGGATCAATGAAGGACAGATGGACTGTAGAAAGGTGTGAAGGAATGGGGTCTAGAGCACAGGGGTCTAAAATGTCAGAGTCATTTACAGTAGTGAAGGATGAAAGAGGAGAATGACAGAGGAGACTCAGAAGATGTCTTTGGGGTCTTTTGGTGATTTTGAAAGAGAAGAAAGAAGCAAAATCATCAGGAGAGAATGACAAAGGTCTTGGAGCATCAGGAGGACTTAAAAGAGGCTTAAAGGTAGAGAAGAGGTGGTGAGCATTTCTTTCAGAGTATGCCATTAAAACGGATTTCTTTGGAAATAGCAGAGATACAGAGAAGAAAGAGAGGAGGGACCTACACTTATCCTGGAGGAATGAAAGTTTCTTATTATGCTATATATATAATTATTGTTATTATTATTGTTGTATCGAAAAACAAAAATGAAACTAAGAACTTTACTAAATCTTACAAGAACTATTTACAGGAAATCTTACTGTAATTAAAAAAAAAAAAACTCAGTTCATGATCACAAAAACAAACGGCCCAGTGGCAGCCCCAGACAAACGCAGCTTCTCTGATGACATTATTGGTTTAATAGGCTCCTATAAGGCAGCAGGACACTGAGCCACCCAGCCTCTCTCCAGCTACAGCGTATTCTCGCTCAACTGGCACGTGACCCGAAATCGGAGACAGGCTGACGTCATCCAATGCGACGGCTCCTGAAGCCACACTGCTACAGTCTCGCCATCTCTCTCACTTTGTGAAACAGTACACTGACTCAAGGCTGTTGTTGATTGAGGCAGAAGTGTGATCGAGTTCAGAAAGAATCTCATCGCCAAGAGGCAGAGAGTAAGTACTTTGGAGATGCGCTTTATGGACGTGTGAGTTTTCATTCGCTCCATTAGAATCACCGCGCGCGGCGAGTTCGTATTCGTTAGCCCTCCGCTGAACTTTGCTCGAGTGAATCCTCCTGTGGTCACCCGCGTGCCATTGCTGTTCATTTGTATCAGCGGTTCACTTCACTTCACGTGGCTGAATCCCAAATTTTAGTTCATAGCACCCAGTCACACCGCTGGCGCCTGTTCATTACCCTCCGAGTGTCCTTTTGTCGTTTCCTTCCCGAATCGCAGACATCGAGCAGACGGCCATTCCACACGTAAGACGCTTTGATTTCTGCCTTTGTTTCTCCTGTCACTCCGCGGCGCTCAGTTCTGACAGTTGCGGGGTTGGTGACATTGAAAGAGCGGTGAGGAGTCCCTCGGGCAACTGTGTGTTACTGCCTTACAGTTCTGTCGGAAATAATTTGAATCTCAGCCTGATTTTTAAGTCTCTATGCAGTTTCCATGTCTGCTCTTTTATTCTTATTTTCTCCACTTCTCTAAAGATGCTCAGGTTTAGTGGCCTGGCGAATCTAACTTGTCTTGGTGTGGTTGTGGACTTGAATGTGAGTGTACCATATGATGGTCTATAGCTGGCTCCTTCCCTGTACAGGTACTCTGGTTTTCTTCCTGTACCCCAATAACTTCTATTTGTTTTTGTTTTGCACTGGACCAGGATGGTGAGGTGGGCTGTGTGGGTCACCTCTTTGTGCCACTCTTAGGTGAACTGTCAGGACTGGCATCCCTCTTCTGCACAAGACCCACTTTCATTTAATTAGAGTATTCATGAAGGTCAATAATGAGCCGCTTTTACTCTGGTACCCCCCCCCCCCCCCCCCCCTTTAGGGTTACCCATAGCAAACTGGTCAATCAGAAGCACAAATGGAGCATTAAGAAAGACTGAGGCACACAAGGCCTCCACCATGCCAATCTCACAATACTGGGAGTGCTGCTGTTTAATTGGAGTTTATTAATGTGTTAAGTACTAAAATATTTGTGATGTGTGCAGAGTGTACTTAAACAAGATGAAGTTGATAAACTTGAAACTTGTTTCAAAGTTGTTGGTAATGACAAAGTTGTTTTGAAGAATGTTTTTGTCCTGGAGCATGTCAGATTTGCCAACCACAGTCGCTGATCTCATCACCTAACCACATTAATTTAAACGACCATTCAGCAGAGTTGTGCTCAGCCCTGTTTCTAACAGCCAATAGCATGCTGCTGATGACGTCCGTGGTGTACAAAGGGTTAACAGCTGTAGCTCTTCAGCAGCAATCTTCACCTTTATTTTATTTTATTTTTTCCCCCTTTTTGTTTTGCTATCTGAAACATGAAACAACAGAAAGAGGAGCATCTCTTATTTTTGTTAGGTTCAAAACCTGCAGTTTCTTATTCCTCTTCACTTAACTCTATGCCTTCTACTTCAGGGAAACATTCACTGGTTGTCTGCTCTCCTGCACACACAGTCTGCCCCTAAGACTAAAAACAAAATCAAACCTGTTTAAATTTATCTTTGCGAGTCGCAGGCTAGTTGAAGTCAGACATTGGGTGTCTCACATTAGGCGGCCATCTTTACAGGGACACACCGCCAACTGCCTCCATCTTGCTAAGATTATTTAAATGAAGGCTGTGACTTGAATAATGGTTTGGGATTTTGTAAGCTTGGAGCATTTTCACATTAGACAAGTTGACCAGCGATTGTAAGTTCCTCCTTCATATGCCCCTGGTTTTTAACATAATCCTGAGGCCTAACTTGTATAAACCTTCCTTAACATTAACTATTAACAAAATTCTGGGACCCTAACAGTATTGAATGTTCAATCAAAGTAGTGAATACTGTTGACACACAACTGTGCAAGATGGCCTCCTTCTTCTTCTAAACAGATAAGAGCTGAGGGTGTGGTGACTCCTCGGCTGGGTGTCTCTTTCCATTGTAGATAAAGAAGAGGAGATAGTTAGCAGCAGCACTCCCTCTCATCCTGGGGTGTATTTCTCACCTGAACAAATCTCTGCAGGTGATCTCTAGTCACACATGTGATGACAGGTCATTTTCTAATTCTGGATTTATACACAAGCACAAACAATAACAAGGTGTCATTACTTTTGTCAGAAACATCTAAAGCAGTTCAATAAATGCTGCTTAACAGGAGTTCTGAAGTAAAGGATAAATGTTGAACTGACAAGTTTGATTTCACACTGGAAGCTTCAAAGCTGGTAAAAGGAAAGGGCAGATTTAGAAAATTAAAGCACGACAAGCTTGTGACATTTGATTTTTTTGATTTAATTTGACTATTCTGTTAAATATTGCTCTTTAGTAATATTTTTTTAACCAGCTAATGATGCAAATTTAAATCTTGCAATAGCAAGTGTTGCAGTTCAAACAGAATTGGTCTGTGATTAACTAGACTTTAAAACCATGTTGTTAGAAAAACATCTTAAGAGTTTTTATTTAAATGAAAGTATCCTGAATAATCTTGGAATTCAGTAATTCAACAGTATAATAATGTTTTGAATTTTAATATGTGTTATGAATTTTAATCAGTGTTTTTCAACTGCTGTCTGAGAATGATTAGAAATGTGCACATGCTAAGATAAATCAGACACTTCATGATATATCATTCTTTATAAACTCTGTGCTGAAACTCTCACCAAGATTGTAAACCCTACCTTGTGCTATTGCACTGAGGATGTCCATCCCTGCCCCACATTACATTTCAAGGCTTGCATTATATTTTGAGATTTATGAATACCAGTACTTCTTTAATGTGGGGGGGGGGGGGGGGGGATGAATAGGATTTCTGTGTTTGCTGTTGTATCAAAGGGTGTCCAGCATTGTAAAATTGTGTTATATTAGTATATCACATACAAAAGTTCTAATATCATAACATCCCTAATATCAACAGATGGTGCCGAGTCATAATGGTGTGTCGTAAAGCCATGAGACACTCCCTGAGACTGTTTCATATCTGGTCACCTGGTATGAAGATTGATTACTTACTCTGCCCATGTGGTCTCGGTGAATAACTTGACTTGGCTTCTTTCTTAACTGATGAGGACATAGAAAAATGGGACTTAAATGTGTTACATTTGTATTGCACTTCTGAATTAATTAAACCTTGTGTTCTATACAGAGAAAAAGAAGAAGATGCCAAAAATGTATCCAGCTGGCCAGAAGAGTTTACAGAAAGAACATCAACGTGAAGAGGATGTCTCTGAAAAGAGGAACAAAAGAAAGGGCAGGACTAACATTCAGAGACCACGCAAAATTATAAACCGTATGAAGGTGAAAGATTGTAATATGGGCCCAGATGAAGACTTAAACAGATTGGGCTCCAGTTTGGGCAGACGCTGCTACTTGAAGGACAGTAATGCCCACAAGCCGTCAGAATCCTCGAAGACTAACACAGTGAGGCCCGAGAAGAAATTGTGTCCAAATCAAACTGGAGAAGGTATGTGCTAAAATAAAATAAGGCAGTTATGATTTACCTGAAGGGTGCTTTCTTGCATTTTCACTCTGCTTAGAAACAAAGGCTTTTTAAAAATACGGGTTTCATTTTTAAAGTATAAGGAACAGAAACAATTAAATCTTTGGACTAGAATGAGGAGGCCTGGCTGAGTTGTTCTTGCAGTTTTTTCACCTAACACTATCAGTTCACAATTTCCTTGGTTTGGGTTGTATCTCTTTTTAATAATAATCACTAGCTTAATGTCTTTATTATGAAGAAAACCTTTTAATAGATTTTAGACAATTTAAAGAGAAGTCAAAGAAAAGTCAAATCTGTTTGTTTCTAGCTTTCTTTAACAAAACCCATTCAAACTATAATGTATTACCTTTTTACTTTCTCCACATGTAGTATTGTGGAGTAGACATGTCACCCATTTGACTGTTCAATACATTTGCACAATTTAGACCCCTCTGAATGAAAGTGTTTCACGTCTGCCTGTGTGCGAGAATCTCTGTGCATCAGTGGAGAGCAAAACCTGTGAATGGATAAACCAGTCCTGTTCACGTTTATTATTATATATTCTGAAATTGCAAAGACTTTGTGAATGTGAAGAAAACTGGTCCACTGAACTTTACTGAGTTAAACAAACAAAATTGTTAATTAAAGCAGAATTTCATCTAAAACGTGTGAAACATTCTATGAAATTAGTTTTAAAGGATTTTGATGCTTTTAGCCATTTCATGTTTTCTGTCAATTCAGTTGCCCCGTATGAAAAGGGCTGATCTTTGTGATGTGGTGACTTTTTAATTTTTGAAGTTTTTGAAAATACAAGTTGGTACAGTACTTGAAATCTTTTTGAAATTCTCATCCATTTTAGAGCATTAGAAAAAAATGATTCAGTTCAGGTAATTTTATTTTGTAGTCCTGTTCACTGAGTGGTGGCTCTAATAAATTCACAGGTATGATCTAATGAAACATTTTACAAATGATTAATCACATAATGAGTTAAAACAGACAGGAAAACAAAGCCGTTTCAAACTGACTAACATAAATGAAACAGAACAGTATCTGTCAATGAAAATCAAATATGAAGAACACGGCCAATTATGACAAAGCTAGGAAAGTGAGGACACCATGCCACCATCTTAAATAAGGAGGCAATATAACATCATGTGATGGAGCTAAGGGATTGGCGTTATAGTACAAAACATGCCCTAAACTCAGAATAGGCTGTAGGTGATATCAGAACTCAACAGTTAGTACAGCCTACATGACTGTATGCCACCCAGTAATGGCGTTTAGTGTTAGGAATTTTTTTTTTTTAAATAGCTATGGCAAACTACGCAAATTCAAAACAATTGATTTAGACGAACAGTCCATCCACCAAAAAACCATGAATGAGTCTATCAAAAAACTACATGGAGTGAAGGAAACGTCAGAATTAAAAGCACAATCTTCTCAAAATAAATACTATTCTGGTGCTGTATCAGTTTAAAAAGGGTCACTATGTAGACCGATGTCTTGGGTCTCTAGCCGTACCTATTGCTCAACTTTAACGATAGGAGTAGCCTTACATTTGTAATCAGAAAATCATTTGGCCAAGAGCTTTTCAAAAAGTTTTTGAGCCAAATTCAACTTTTCACAAAACTGTTAAATATGTAATTATTTAAAAACAGATGGAAAAGTAGAGAGGAAAGTGACTCAAGGAATCTAGAATGACAACCATACAGGCACTCAAATGGTGACATTGTAGGAGCAGAGTGAACTGGTACATTCCTAGCAGAGTCAGCAATGGGTAGAAAATCAACCCAGTCATCTTGATTAGGACCAATCAAACAGCACAAGTGTTTCTGTAGGCCTCTGTTAATTCTTTACATTTGCCCATTAGCTTCTGGCTGATAACCAAACATTTAAAGTTTTATAGAACAACCAAATCTCTGACAGAATAGTTTCTAGAAGCAAGAAATAAATGGAAGACCACGGTTTGATACATCTTGATACAGAAAACCATAGATACTATCAGTCTTTTCTACAGGGTGGTCCAGATCTAATTATGCAGATCCAGATCATCTGGATGAGTTTGACTTATGCGGGGACGATTCCAGTTCAGCACAAAGACAATTCTTCATGTTGTCAGTTCGCACACTTCTCGATGGTCTAGGATTTTTCAGGTGATTTTCTTTGTAATAAACTTAACTTACAGCGTAATGAAAATTACATAATTAGATCTGCACCACCCTATAGAAAGACACCTGCCAGGTGTTTAGTAGAAGTGAATGAGATGCACACATTTCAAAACTCAATCTACCTCCACAAAAATTGTCTTAAAACCCTTGGAGGAAGGCATATCAGTAATAAAGTCCATGGTTTACTGCTCCCATGAACGTAATGGTACCGGAGCAGTCCAACATGTAGCTTGTATAACCCCAAACATCTTCATGCATACTTTTCCAACAAAAATTTGGCTGAAGTATCTTAAACTCTGTGGTCCGGTGACACAGTTCCAATATTTGCTTTTAAATGCTAGGAGGAACACACACACACACACACACACACACAGCCTGAAAGAAGGTATTTTGGGCAGACTCAACCTCTGTCATTATATTATCAATCAATGGTAAGAATATACAGGTAAAATTCCGTTATAACGAACTCCTAGGGACCTAAAAAATATTTCGATGTAACAAAAATTTTGTTATAATAAGATTCTATATTTGTTACTGTAGTGCTCTCTTTAACTTGCGTCCAGGCATTTGCAATCATTTCCATAGCTTCTTTTGCGTTAATTTTAATCAAGTCCTACCTACAAGTTATGCTGGCGATAATTTTTCTCAGCATTTCTTTGTGGTAAAATACTTTCAGGGTGAAAATGATGCCCAAATCCAATGGCTGAAGCACTGCTGTGTAGTTGGGTGGGAGGAATTCAACCTGGAAATTACCTAAATGTGGAAGCATGTTGTGGGCAACACAATTATCAATCAGGAGCCGAATCATCCTTTTCTTCATATTGTGTCGTTTCTGAACTCTTGAGACCCTCCCCACCCAAAGGGAACGACACACTGAGGTGCTTCCCGAAGTGCGATTGCAGCGTCTGTGGAAGATTGTTTGTCCATTGCCGGGGCAGGGTAACAACAGGCTCATAGCGCTGCAGTGAAGTGACACAGAAGCAAATCCTAAAAGATCGGGGTTGCACTATAAGTCCCTGTCTTTTACCCCAAAACACGAGGCTAAGTCTCCGAACTTTAGCAAAACCAGCTTTATTCAGCTCGAAACAGGAACGGCACACTTATTTTTTGTAGCGTGATCTGCCACTCTGCTATACTCAGACACAGCAGTCATGCAGGGTCATGGCCAGATCAGTGATCAAGTAATCCTGTTACCTGCATTTACAATGTTCCTTGAATATCACCCATCGATATCTTTTCTGTTTGCTTTCCTGAGAGACGCAGCACAGCTTTGAGCCTACTGTTGCCCCGGCAACAGATAAACAGTCTTCCATAGACACGGAGTTTGGACTTCGGGACGCTCTTCGGCATGCTGTCTAGTTGAGGGATGGCCCAAGAGAGTTTACAAACCTCACATTTTCTTGAATGAGTGCCGCATTAATAGGAATGTTTCTTGAACGGGCATCACTGAACCACATAAAAATGGCTTTTTCGACGTCTTCAAATGCAGCAGTTCACATATATTGGCAACCCGAGATTTTTCTTTTTTTGCTCCGTCTTTCAAGAAAGTTGACAGTGTTGATGGCGAAATTCCAAATTCACTGGCAACGTAGTTCACTGGCCTAATCTGCAAAAGCCAATAATGAAGTTAGCTAATGTCGACATGCTGGAAAAACAGATACAGTGAAATCTCCTTCTTCACAGTGTAAAGCTGCACCCAGTTGGGTGTGTCTTGTTCTGAAGACCTCCAATCTTCCTTGAGCACATAAAATTGCACTGTATATGCCTGCCTCCAATCAGCAATCAGTACAAATGATTCCTTAAATGTGAGAGGTCTTCCAATATCGTAATGCATAAGAAAATATTCTGAATAGTTCTTCAAATGCTTCTTTTTTGCTGAACATCAAAGGGACAACCCTACCTCGTTTTTGTTATAGGAGAGGGGCAAGTATATAGCGTTTTAAACAAGTAAACATACCTCACTTCAAACTCTGTTCTATTGATAACCTGCAACAAAATGGCCTTTTTTGTGTTTAGCATTATGAAATACCCAATTTATGACAAAGGACTGTGTTAAGATAGCAGAAATGTGATTTTAAAAAAGGTTAAGTTATGGATGAAAAACAAGAAGGCAGAAATTTAGCATCAATAATTTTAAGTTAGAGAGGCTTAAATCTCTGATATTAACTGGGGAACCTGTCTGGTTTGTATAGCAACATAAAGAACAACTTGTTGACTCTTGAATTTAAATGTGTGCAAGAGGTGCCGTCCTTCTTTGTAATAATAAGAGGATGGGATAGTTGATTTCAAATGGAAGAAATTCTCTGCCTTCCTTCAACTACATACTCCATAGTTTGGTGTGTCTGTGACGTGGGAAATTATTTAGTGTAGCAAAGTTAAAATACGGAACAATTAGTAACTGTGCTAGATTGTGGTCTTCAGAGTAGGACTGGACTTGAAGCAAATATTTTGAAGTCCTAGCATTTGATGTCTGATATATAATGGCAGGTCCTTCAGCAATAAATCTGAAAATCAAAAAAACATTGGGCAGAGTTCTTTTATTAGCAGTGCTCATTACATGAGGCTTAATCAGTCTCTCTTTCAAGAAAAACTCTAGAATTTTGACTGGGCAAAGTAAAAGGAGTAAAGGGTACTTTAATATTTCTGGCCTCCCAGTGTGTGTATAAATCTATTTCTACTTCTTGTTCCTGACCTCGAGCTGGATAAATATCAGACTTATTTCTACGCGATTTATAGAAAAGAAAAATACATGCCTGAGCCTTTCTTTATTAATCAAATAACTGTAAAACTCATATTTTTAACTTCACTAAAGATCTAATGTCTCTGATGAACCATGGGATTTTGTGCACCGCTTCTTCTTCTTTCAGCTGCTCCCGTTAAGGGTTGCCACAGTAGATCATCTCCTTCCATATCTTTTTGTCCTCTGTATCTTGTTCTGTTACCCCCATCACCTGCATGTCCTCTCTCACCACATTCATAAACCTTCTCTTAGGCCTTCCTCTTTTCCTTTTCCCTGCCAGCTCTATCCTTAGCATCCTTCTCCCAATATACCCAGCATCTCACCTCTGCACAGGTCCAAACCAACGCAATCTTTCCTCTCTGACTTTGTCTCCCAACCGTCCAACTTGAGTGGATCCTCTATAGCCCTCATTTCTAATCCTGTCCATCCTCGTCACCCCCAATGCAAATCTAAGAGCTGGAGGTAGCAGAGATAAAGATGCTGTCAGGGAAGAGGAAAAGAGGAAGGCCTAAGAGGAGGTTTATGGATGTGGTGAGACAGGACATGCAGGTGATGGGTGTAACAGAACAAGATGCACAGGACAGAAAGATATGGATGAAGATGATCCTCTGTGGCAACCCCTAATGGGAGCAGCCGAAAGAAGTATGTAAATATACTATGTGGCTTACTGTCTAATAATTTTGATTGCCCAGGACGGGAGTTCACACTTATTCCAATAAATGAGCTCCTTAATTAGCACAGTTATCACTGTGCATGTAGATGTACTGGCTTTATCATCCTTGACATTTCTATATGGGGTCTTCTCTAAAAGATCTGCAGGTCAAGTTGGCCACCCTTGCTGCCCCAGTTGCTCCTTATTTTTCAAGCCATTAATTAATGATAGTTGCTCATGGCTTGTTCCTGGTCCATGGTAACTGCATCCTAATATGGCTTCATGTGTTTGTTAATTCAGTCTGCAAATGTTGGGATTGTTGAAGTGTTAACTCCATTAGCATGCTTTTGTAAAGTGGGTTGCAATAGGCATATACTGTTAAACACTGAATATTCTCTTGTAGTGCTATTTTATTTTAAATATTAGTCATTTAAAACTTTAACTCTTATTTTTATTTCTGTAGATTTTCAAGAGAATGACAACTCGTCCTCTCTTCAGGGTCGTCCACAAATTAAACAACCTAATGAGAATAGGAAGAAACTGGCATCTGCAACAAAAGACTTGGTAACGGCCTCTCAGCACCCTAGATTTCAGCCCATTGTGAAGCTAGCAAGAATCGATGTCATCAAAACTCAAGGATTGTACAATCTAAATCCAATCCGCCAACAGTGTGTGAGAACATTTAAATACAAATTGAATTCTAAAGATAATGGAAGGATTCATGGGAGTAAGAAACCGTATCACTGTCCTGAAGGTGGGAAACAATTCTCAAATAGTCACATGCCTAAGAAACACAGAGAAGATAATACAGGGAAGGAGCCATACCACCGTTCTGAATGTGTTAAGAACTTTTCAAAATGCAGCCATACCACAACTCCCATTGTAGAGAAACCATATTTGTCTAAAGATGGCAAACGATTCTCACAAGTGAGCCACCTTGAGACACACATGATTGGTCATGGAGGACAGGGTTTATGCCGTTGTTTACCACATGCTGGACATTCCTTTGACAAGAGCAGTCTTTTCAAACACAAAATAATTAATACTGGAGAGAAACCATATTGTTGTTCTGAATGTGGCAAATGGTTCTCAAAAACAAGCATTCTTCAGACACACATGAGAATGCACACAGGAGAACAGCCATTTTCCTGTTTTGAATGTGGCAAACGGTTCTCACAAACAGGCCATCTTCAGACACACATGAGAGTGCACACAGGAGAACAGCCATTTTCCTGTTCTCAATGTGGCAAACAATTTTCAGATAGCAGTAATTATCGCAGGCATTTAAGAGTTCACACTGGTGAGAAGCCCTATTGCTGTCCTGAATGTGGCAAAAGATTTTCCGACACAGGCGGTCTAATGCGTCACGCAGAAGTCCACAGTAAAGACCGTCCTTATGCCTGTTCTGAATGTGGCAAGAAATTCTCACGAAGAAGCAATCTTCACAGACATATAAGAACACACGTTTGATAGAGGCCATACTCGTTTCCTGATTGTGACAAGCTATTCACCGATAACAGCAGCCTTCATAGACACAACAGAATTCATTCTGGATTAAGGCCATATTGTTGCTCTGAATGTGGTAAGCGATTCATACAACCGTGCAGTCTTCATCGACACGTAAGAACTCACACAGGAGAAAAGCCATACTGTTGCTCTAAGTGTGGAAAAACATTCATACAGAAAACTCATCTTCAGGGACACATGAAAATTCATGCTAAAAAGGCAAAGTCCAAAGAGACTGTAAATAACAAAAAGAAAAATCTGAAATAATTCAGTCAGGTGTGGAAAGAAAATTGGAATTGCTCTGCTAGTTGGTTACACAGAATGCAAATGACAAAAAGTTGCAGACTCATTTAGGCAACCCTGCTTATTAATTTACTGTAAGTGGCTTTTGCACTAAGGACTATTGCATATTGTACACAGGTCTACTTTACAAGTCCTAATGTTATTTATCTTGTTATACTTCTATACTTTTTTATATTTTATTGTATTGCGAGGTTGAGAGAGAAACAGTATTTTGATTCTCCTGTATGTTCTGCACATATAGTGAATTGACAGTAAATGGCTATTTGATTTGATTTCAGTATTTCTATTATCATTTCTCCAGAGTCTGTATTGGTGTTCACACCACTCTCTGGTGTGGCTGCTGCTCTTTCTATCTGAAGATTTAGTCCAGCTGGGGTTCGATCAGCCCAGTAGTCTCACAATGGGAGTGTATGAATGTACAGATGCATGTTTAGCATACAGCTGATGACGTGTTCATCTAATATAAATAAGGCCGTATATGGACATCCTGTATTACGTTACACAGAGAGATACCTGATACTTCAAGCCCGGAGTGACCTTGAGGGGCTGCATACTTGAATGAACTCATCCTACTTACATCAATCCATCCATCCTCTTCCACTTATCCGAGATCGGGTCGCGGGGGCAACAGCTGCTGAGATGCCCAGACTTCCCTCTGCCCGGCCACTTCTTCCTGGGGAATCCCGAGGTGTTCCCAGGCCAGCCGGGAGACATAGTCCCTCCAGCGTGTCCTGGGTCTTCCCCGGGGCCTCCTGCCGGTTGGTCGTGCCCAGAACACCTCACCAGCGAGGCATCCTGATCAGATGCCCGAGCCACCTCATCTGACTCCTCTCAATGCGGAGGAGCAGCGGCTCTACTCTGAGCCCCTCCTGGATGACTGAGCTTCTCACCCTGTCTTTAAGGGAAAGCCCAGACACCCTGCGGAGGAAACTCATTTCAGCCGTTTGTATTCGCGATCTCGTTCTTTCAGTCACTACCCATAGTTCATGAACATAGGTGAGGGTAGGAACATAGATCGACTGGTAAATTGAGAGCTTTGCCTTTCGGCTCAGCTCCTTTTTCACCACGACAGACCGATGCAGAGCCCGCATCACTGTGGACGCCGCACTGATCCGCCTGTCGATCTCATGCTCCATTCTTCTCTCACTTGTGAACAAGACCCCGAGATACTTCAACTTCTCCACTTGGGGAAGGATCTCGCTACCAACCCTGAGACGGCACTCCACCCTTTTCCGGCTGAGGACCATGGTCTCGGATTTGGAGGTGCTGATTCCCATCCCAGCCGCTTCACACTCAGCTGCGAACCGATCCAGAGGGAGCTGAAGATCACGGCCTGATGAAGCAAACAGGACAACATCATCTGCAAAAAGCAGTGACCCAATCCTGAGTCCACCAAACCGGACCCCCTCAACATCCATAAAAGTTATGAACAGAATCGGTGACAAAGGGCAGCCCTGGCGGAGTCCAACTCTCACTGGAAACGGGTTCGACTTACTGCCGGCAATGCAGACCAAGCTCTGGCACCGATCGTACAGGGACTGAACAGCCCTTATCAGGGGGTCCGGTACCCCATACTCCTGGAGCACCCCCCACAGGATTCCCCGAGGGTCACAGTCAAATGCCTTTTCCAAGTCCACAAAACACATGTAGACTGGTTGGGCAAACTCCCATGCACCCTCCAGGACCCTGCTAAGGGTGTAGAGCTGGTCCACTGTTCCACAACCAGGACAAAAACCAGACTGTTCCTCCTGAATCCCTGATGTCCATGTGATGTTGCAGAGGCATGTCAACCAAGACAGTCCTGCAACATCCAGAGCCTTGAGGAACTCCGGGAGTATCTCATCCACCCCCGGGGCCCTGCCACCAAGGAGTTTTTTGACCACATCGGTAACCTTAGCCCCAGAGATGGAGGAGCCCACCTCCGAGTCCCCAGGCTCTGCTTCCTTATTGGAAGGCATGTTAGTGGGATTGAGGAGGTCTTCAAAGTACTCCCCACAACATCCCGAGTCGAGGTCAGCAGCGCACCATCCCCACCATATACAGTGTTGACAGTACATTGCTTCCCCCTCCTGAGACGCCGGACGGTGGACCAGAATCTCATTGAGGCATTCCGAAAGTCGTTCTCCATGGCCTCCCCAAACTCCTCCCACGCCCGAGTTATTGCCTCAGCAACCACAAAGCCGCATTCCTCTTGGCCTTCCAGTACCTATCAGCTGCCTCCAGAGTCCCACATGACAAAAGGATCCTGTAGGACTCTTCCTTCAGCTTGACGGCATCCCTCACCGCCGGTGTCCACCAACGGGTTCGGGGATTGTTGCCACAACAGGCACCGACCACCTTACTGCCACTGCTCCGGTCAGCCGCCTGAACAATCGAGGCACGGAACATGGCCCATTTGGACTCAATGTCCCCCACCTCCCTCGGGACGTGGTCAAAGTTCTGCCGGAAGTGGGAGTTGAAGCTACTTCTGACAGTGGACTCTGCCAGATGTTCCCAGCAGACCCTCACAACACGTTTGGGCCTACCAGGCCTGACCGTCATCCTCCCCCACCATCGAAGCCAATCAGATGACACTCTCTTCACCCGAGTGTCCAAGACTTGTGGCCGCAAGTCCGACGACACGACCACAAAGTCGATCATCGAACTGAGGCCTAGGGTGTCCTGGTGCCAAGTGCACATATGAACACCCCTATGCTTGAACATGGTGTTTGTTATGGACAATCAGTGATGAGCACAGAAGTCCAATAACAAAACACCGCTCGGGTTCAGATCGGGGGGGCCATTCCTCCCAATCACGCCCTTCCAGGTCTCACTGTCATTGCCCACGTGAAGTCTCCCAGCAGAACGAGGGAGTCCCCAGAAGGTATGCCCTCTAGCACCCCCTCCAGGGACACCAAAAAGGGTGGGTACTCCGAACTGTTGTTCAGTGCATACGCACAAACAACAGTTAGGATCCGTCCCTCCACCCGAAGGCAGAGGGAGGCTACCCTCTCGTCCACCGGGGTAAACCCCAATGTACAGGCTCCAAGTCGGGGGGCAATAAGTATACCCACACCCGCTCGGTGCCTCTCACCGGGGGCAACTCCAGAGTGGTAGAGAGTCCAGCCCCTCTCAAGGAGATTGGTTCCAGAGTCCAAGCTGTGCGTCGAGGTGAGTCCGACTATATCTAGCTGGAACCTCTCAACCTCACACACAAGCTCAGGCTCCTTCCCCTTCAGAGAGGTGACATTCCACATCCCAAGAGCCAGCTTCTGTAGCCGAGGATCAGACCACCAAGGTCCCCGCCTTCGGCCACCACCCAACTCACACTGCACCCGACCTCCTTGGCCCCTCTCATAGGTGGTGAGCCCATGGGAAGACCCTACTTACAGCAGTCAGACAAAAAAATATAACTGAAAAAGTTAGACAAAAAAAAAGAAAAGGTTCTCCACTACGTCCGCCACTACCCTCTGTGACAACTTCATTTCTATTCTGGCAAATGCTTCCCCTCTTTAAAGGCAACTCAGCTTGCACCCTATTAGATTTTAGTGGCCCAACATCATTTTTGTTGAAATGCTTTTAAGTTTTTTTTTGTTTTTTTTTTGTAAAAATAAATTAAAGTTCAAAAAGGGTCACAGTCAGGATTTGATCTTTGCACCCCTAAAGTATCAGGTCCATCTCCCATAGCAGTGAGCCACCAAAGCCAAACTGATCAATCAGATTGCTCAGAGGGATCCACACACTCGCAGACAGACAGAAGCTTTTTATTATCTTAGCTATTCGCTAAAGAAGCAACCTTGATGGATTTAATTATCTGTTCTCGTTTGATAAATGTCTTCTCTTCCTGTGACTCAATCTGATGTTCCTCAGGTACCACACTCTGTGGTTTGCTGCCCTCCTCTTCATGTAGGGGTATCTCTGGGCACAAGACACTCTCGTTCACGTCAGGCCCTGGTACCACAGCCTGTTTGTGGTCTTCTGCTTCATGCAGGGGGTGTCTGGACATCACACACTGTTATGTGTTTCACATCTGGTTCTGGTCTCATTGAAGACCATGAAGATGTTGATGATGTGCCAACTTCTGGATTACAGAGAAGCACAGCAGCCCACTCACCTTTCTGCAGTAAGACTCTGTCCTTCATGCCATAGGGGTAGCCATTCCAAGTGATCATCCTTGTGAAGTTCACCGCCCCTCTTCATAAAGTGGTGACATCAGAGGCCTGAGGTTCCTGCTGTCACACAGGAGCTCAGCAGGTCTCCCAGCTTCTTACCTTAGGAACATGATGTCGTCCTCTGCTGTGAGTGACATGTGAAGTGTCATTTCTTGCTTTCCTTTCTTTGACTACTGGACCCCAGTTACCTCTGACTGCTCCATTTTAATGGAGTCACCGTTCTGTAACATAATGTCAGTCCTTTCCATCTCTTCACTGGTGTGTTTGAGGCAGGCAGGTCATTCTTTCAAACCTGAGCTCCGCCACATCACCACTGCAGTATCTTCATCAGCTCTTCTTCCTCATTCCACAAGTGAGCTGAGATCTCACAAAGCTGCCGCACAGCCTGTCCATTAAGTGCCAGGACCAGATGGAGTGCCGACTCTCCCAGGACCATTGCTTTAGTTGTGTCACCACCTCAGACGTCACCTGATGAGCCTCCCATGCTGAACTACCATCATGCTGTGGAAGCTCAGTCTGCACCTCAACACTAATAGAGAGGACATCAAAACCTTCACTAGAAATTGGACAATTTATCTGTAATGGTGACAGAATGACATAAACGAAAATGTGAAGGTTCACAGTGAAAGATACTTCAGGACGTTTAAAAATAAATTCAAACATAACAGGAATGAGGGCGACAACTGGGAGACATTTTTATGTTTACAAGAAAAACTTAAAGAACCAAAAGTTACCCTGAGAGCCACAATTGTTCTTTACAGCTCCTCACTTGAGTACGTGTGGCACAGTAAATGTGACGAGTTGATGTCCACCTCATTTATCACCCGAGTGCCCTGCGATTCTAAACTGAGCAGCTGCAGGTTCAATTCAGGCAGTTCATGGTGGGCACGGGCAGCAGACGGGCACATCATTAGCTTAATGTTTAGATTGGCACTGCCACATTTGTCCAGATGACGAGGTGACAGGAGATGTGAGGGGGCTCAGTGTAAGAGCAGACAGTGATGGACTCGGACACACACACACACACACACACACACACACACACACACACTGATGTTCTTGTCTAAGCTAACACTACGGCCACCGAGTTTTATTGAATTAACTTGGCGACTCCACACCGTACGTTACACACAGACAAGTGTGGTGAATGACAGAATGACAACACGATCTTCATCCTCTGTATGGTTTAGTTCTACTCTTTGGACGTTTTTTCACTTTTATTTATTTCTGGTGAGCAATTTTTTAGTTTTCATTTTGGTTTGCAAAAATACTTCGGTGGAACACTAAGATGGTAGAAGGTTCAAGAACATAAGTCAAGCTGAGTTAGAACTGTTTAAAGGGAATAAGGCCTGAACATTATGGGGGAGTTGGGCCTCACAGCACTACGTCCCATTAAATTCAGAGCTAGACACCCACAGGATATCAAAAGGGGCCACAAGTAGCAACAAAAGAGGAGGTTTTACTTACAAATAAAGGCTAAATATGAGAAAGGGGAGACAGAGACCACAAGGAGGTAGAATCCCAAACACTTAACTCTACTCCACAGCAGTAGCTCTAGTTAGCCATTGGCTGGCTAGCTCACTTACCCACACAAAGCCCCCTCTCCTTCTCCACCAGCTGTGCTCCCATCCAGTCCACTCCTCGATTTCCAGCTCATCCTGGTTCTGCTCAGATGGACCTTTAATGCTCACATCTCACACACCTACCAGCCCAGAGCCCAGAACTCCTCAATATAGCACAGTCTTCCTCAGTTTGTGAGAAATGTAGCCCACCTCAACTCCAAAGTGATCATGGCATTCAGGTTTCTAAATGGAGAGTACCCACAATGGGCAGCATGGTGGCACAGTGGTAGCGCTGCTGCCTCACAGTAAGGAGATCTTGGTTTGCTTCCCGTGTCCTCCCTGCGTGCAGTTTGCATGTTCTCCTCGTGTCTGCATGGCTTTCCTCCCACAGTCCAAAGACATGCAGGTTAGGTGCATTGGTGATCCTAAATTGTCCCTAGTGTGTGTGTGTGTGTGTATGTGTATGCCCTGTGGTGGGCTGGCGCCCTGCCCGGGGTTTGTTTCCTGCCTTGCGCCCTGTGCTGGCTGGGATTGGCTCCAGCAGAACCCTGTCACCCAGTGTTAGGATATAGCAGGCTGGATGATGGATGGAGTATCCATAATGCCCCGGAGCCAAGAACAATGAAGTCCAGCAGCCGCTTTGCTTTGTGATGTCCCCAGCTTGGACCTTACTGGAGTAAAATCTTCACTTATGTATCCATCGTGTGCTCACAGTGATCTGTTATATAGTGCCTTTCATGTCTGTGTTGGACCTTCTTAACACACATATCACATCATACTATTACATGTGTGTTATACACAAAGACAAGTGTGGTGAACATCAGCCTGACAACACCAGCCTCATTCTCCTTATTCTCTACTTCTTCTCTTCACAGTTTATTTAAGTTTTATTTCAGTTCCGGTTCACTAAATTATAATTTGAACAATGTGACTCCGCCCCCTGCTTGCTTCACTTACCCACCCCCGGGTTTGGTTTCACGGATATACAATTTAAAGAGATTGTTACATATGCATTATTTTCACTTTCACTTTAAAACTTTTATAAAAACAATACTTGTCCTTTATTTCCAGCCCTGTTATATAAATCTTGTTATAATATTGAGATTATTGTCACTATCTCTGTATTAAACTGTATAAATGTATTTTTCATTTTCTTTTCTGTAAGCATGCAGAGCTGAGCCAGACTTAGCACAGAGTGTCAGCATTCAGATTTGCTGGGCCAGGCATTAGGATAAGACAGACAGGGACAGCTGGAGGCCTGTGCTTCAGCCTAAAGAGTACTGGGTGTTGTTTAAACCTGCTGTCTGATGTCAGCTAAAATCTTGTATCCTTGTTTGGAAATGGGCTCTGTGCCACCTGGGGGCTTGCGTATGGAAAACCCTATAAAGCATTCTGGAGAATTGCCAGCCATTGGGAGACTCAATAGCCGGACTACAGGAGACTACGTCTAATCGGTCCGAGAAATCCTTCCTGCACTGTGACGATGACCGCAAACTCCACACGCAAGGCCCTCACACGACTGAGTACTGCGGTGTGTTTCCCCCGTTATTTATGCAGCGTAACCCAATATTAAACAAAAGCTAAGTTCATCTTCTCTGTCATGTAATCTTATAAACCATCATTGCATGCTGGGGGGGTAACACCTTTTTAATTTATATTTATTTAAATCCAGGTTAATTAAAACGCTGCAATTTTAAAGAACTTATTTCCATGGAGCTAAAACCTCATATCGGAAAACAAATTGGCGTAGTCTGCAGGATTGTGGCTATATTATTAAACTATATATATATATATATATATATAAATAAAAAATGTATATTTAATAAATATGCTTCAAATAATGTCGGCAAGGAAGGTCTCAGCAACGTACCGTTACGTATACCAGGTTGGTCGCGCGCACTGTCATGGACGCCTGTAGCTGACTTATTTAATACATATACGGCCCCAAGTGCGTGGCCCGAGCTAGAAGGAGAAGTTAATACTTCAAATGTCCAAAAGGCGGTTTTGGCACTCGGGCTAGAACGCAGGGGTAAGAAGGAACGAATAGCCGCCGGTGAATTAGGATGGCTTTTATTAACCGCAATACGCGAGTTAGACCATAAAGTTCAAAGTATGGTCATAGAGTGTGGGGAACTTAAACAAGAAATAGAACATCTACAAGAAAAGCAAAGTATCTCTCGCGAATGCATGGAAAATGGCGTGTCCTGTGCAGAAGAGTGGGAGAATAAATGCACTGCTTTAGCCGTACGTTTGGTGCATGATAGAAGGCGGACACAAAGGAAAAAACATCCTGTTTCCTCTTTTAAAATACGAGCCATAATGCATGGTGATTGGAACCAAGAAACATGGGATGGCATAGTATATACAGTGCATCCAGAAAGTATTCCCAGCGCTTCATCACTTTGTCCACATTTTATGTTACAGCCTTATTCCAAAATGGATTAAATTCATTTTTTCCTCAGAATTCTACACACAACACCCCATAATGACAACATGAAAAACGTTTACTTGAGATTTTTGCAAATTTATTAAAAATAAAAAATTGAGAAAGCACATGTACATAAGTATTCACAGCCTTTGCCGTGAAGCTCAAAATTGAGCTCAGGTGCATCCTGTTTCCCCTGATCATCCTTGAGATGTTTCTGCAGCTTCATTGGAGTCCACCTGTGGTAAATTCAGTTGACTGGACATGATTTGGAAAGGCACACACCTGTCTATATAAGGTCCCACAGTTGACAGTTCATGTCAGAGCACAAACCGAGCATGAAGTCAAAGGAATTGTCTGTAGACCTCCGTGACAGGATTGTCTCGAGGCACAAATCTGGGGAAGGTTACAGAAAAATTTCTGCTGCTTTAAAGGTCCCAATGAGCACAGTGGCCTCCATCATCCGTAAGTGGAAGAAGTTTGAAACCACCAGGACTCTTCCTAGAGCTGGCCGGCCATCTAAATTGAGCGATTGGGGGAGAAGGGCCTTAGTCAGGGAGGTGACCAAGAACCCGATGGTCACACTGTCAGAGCTCCAGAGGTCCTCTGTGGAGAGAGGAGAACCTTCCAGAAGGACAACCATCTCTGCAGCTATCCACCAACCAGGCCTGTATGGTAGAGTGGCCAGATGGAAGCCACTCCTTAGTAAAAGGCACATGGCAGCCTGCCTGGAGTTTGCCAAAAGGCACCTGAAGGACTCTCAGACCATGAGAAAGAAAATTCTCTGGTCTGATGAGACAAAGATTGAACTCTTTGGTGTGAATGCCAGGCGTCACGTTTGGAGGAAACCAGGCACCGCTCATCACCAGGCCAATACCATCCCTACAGTGGAGCATGGTGGTGGCAGCATCATGCTGTGGGGATGTTTTCAGCGGCAGGGACTGGGAGACTAGTCAGGATAAAGGGAAAGATGACTGCAGCAATGTACAGAGACATCCTGGATGAAAACCTGCTCCAGAGCGCTCTTGACCTCAGACTGGGGCGACGGTTCATCTTTCAGCAGGACAACGACCCTAAGCACACAGCCAAGATATCAAAGGAGTGGCTTCAGGACAACTCTGTGAATGTCCTTGAGTGGCCCAGCCAGAGCCCAGACTTGAATCCGATTGAACATCTCTGGAGAGATCTTAAAATGGCTGTGCACCAACGCTTCCCATCCAACCTGATGGAGCTTGAGAGGTGCTGCAAAGAGGAATGGGCGAAACTGGCCAAGGATAGGTGTGCCAAGCTTGTGGCATCATATTCAAAAAGACTTGAGGCTGGAATTGCTGCCAAAGGTGCATCGACAAAGTATTGAGCAAAGGCTGTGAATACTTATGGACATGGGATTTCTGTTTTTTTATTTTTAATAAATTTGCAAAAACCTCAAGTAAACTTTTTTCACGTGGTCATTATGGGGTGTTGTGTGCAGAATTCTGAGGAAAATAATGAATTTAATCCATTTTGGAATAAGGCTGTAACATAACAAAATGTGGGAAAGTGATGCGCTGTGAATACTTTCTGGATGCACTGTATAACTCAGACAGTGACGATGATGTTTTGGGGGAATACGGCATGGAATCAGATGAGATAAATGATAATAATAATAATTTTGACATAATAGACGCAAGACCGGTTGTTCAAAATAAAACCAAAGCGCACCTAGGCGGACAGCATAGGGTAACGCGAACCGTACGTGATTTTACACAAACAGTGTTTCTGGAAATTGGTAAACAGTATAGGCAGAGACCAGGCGAGAGCTTGATGCAATGGATATTATGTATATGGGATGAGGGTGGTGATAGTTTCAGTTGACGAATGTAGAGATTAAAAATTTAGGCTCTATCACTACGAATCCTAAAGTAAGGAATGTGTTACGAGGGACACAAAATCAAGCGATAGTCTCGATCGTAGAATGGGTAGTAAATGCTGTAAAACACGCATATCCAGATGCTAGAGACTCAGAAGAGATTGATAGATCCTGGCTGACAGCTCCTGAAGCAATTCAGCAGCTGTGAGAAATGGGCGTCAATCAGCTATTTATAAAGTCGCACCAGGAGTCGCGTTTGCTGGCCCTGATACTGAGGCATTCACTGCTGGGATGCGAAGCCGTCTAATAAAAAACGCACCGAGTTTGTTAAAAGGGGCTCTATTATCTATGCTCGCCGGAGCTAATCAACAGACAGTATGGGATGTGACTGCGTTATTGAGTCAGTTAGATGAATTAGGCGCTACGGTGTCGGCATCTACTGGGAAGAGACCAGTCAGAGCCATAGAAGAAAATGATATACTAACTGTACGTCGTGGAAAGATAATTCATGATCTGCTACGAGCAGGGTAAATAGAAGGGACATAGATGGCAAACAAACTGCAGAACTTTTTCAGAAATGGCAAGCTCTGAGAAAGCCTAAAAATGAAGAGGGCATAACTACTCCAACCGCACCGCCTAGTGAACCAGAAAAGAGACACTCTGAACAAAAACCGAGATGATATTTTAACTTTCCAAAAGGGTGGCGCACACCCTGACTGACGTATTGAGGGGATGGCAGGTCTCCTGTAGGCGGGGAGGTACGGCTCATTCATACAGGAGACCGACGCCCGTACGTCCCACTAACAATTTACTGGGGTAACGGAAGAAAACCACATCAGGTTATGGCACTTATGGACACTGGGGCAGAAGTAACTTTAATTCACGGGAATCCACAGAACTTTTCAGGACCAATTGTAAATGTAAATGGATACGGGGGCTCAGATATACAGGCGAAACTAATCACAGTACACTTAGCACTAGGAAAGTCACCCTCTTTTAAAGCTAATGTGGTAGTTTCAGAATTGCCTGAATATATTCTGGGGATAGATATTCTTACAGGAAGGTCATTACAAACAAAGTGGGGAACATTTTCTTTTGGGATTCGTAATTTAATGTGTAGAGCAGTTAAAGTAATAGTAAGAGGAAAGGCGAAATGGACCCCTTTAGAAATCCCAGTACCTGACACACCTGTAAATTTAAAACAGTATCGTTTGCCAGGAGGTTTACAAGAAATAGGAGAAACAGTGGAAGAGTTACTGCGGGTAGGAATTATTCGACCTGCGGTTAGCCCTTTCAATTCTCCTGTGTGGCCAGTCAGAAAACCGGATGGTTCATGGAGGATGACGATCGACTACAGAGGTCTAAATGCTAAAGCACCGCAATTGACTGCTGCAGTTCCTGATATCGTTACCATCGTAGAAGACATCATGGCTAATGCAGGAGAGTGGCCTGCTGTCATCGACCTGGCTAATGCTTCTTTCTCTATTCCAATTGCAATCCAAAGTCAAGATCAGTTTGCGTTTACCTGGAAGGACAGACAGTACACTTTTCTGGTACTGCCACAGGGATACCTACACAGCCCTACACTGTGCCATGGACTTGTAGCAAGAGACCTGACTACCTGCCCAGAGTTGGAAAAGGTACGACGCTTCCATTATGTGGGTGATATAACGTTAACTGGAGATGAATCATCAGTAACAAATGCATTGCCTGCTTTAATAACGCACATGGAGAGCAGAGGATGGGCCGTAAATAAGGACAAAATCCAAGGACCCACCAGAGAAGTTCAATTTCTGGGCATGATGTGGTTTGGACCAGAAAAACGAGTGCCCCAAAAAGTAATTGACTCTTTGTGTAAGTTACAGGCACCCACTAATAAAAAAGAAGCTCAATCCTTTGTGGGACTAATGGGTTTTTGGAGAGCTTTTGTGCCACATTTGGGACTCATTTTAAGACCAATACATGATGTTGTCAAGAAAAAGACACGGTTTGAATGGACAGAAAAACAACAAGCTGCTTTTGAGGCCGCTAAAGAAGCTTTAGTCCAACACCAAGGACTGGGACCTTTAAAAGCTGATTTGCCTTTTGAACTTGAAGCTACAGAACAGAACGACATTGCTACGTGGAGCTTGTGGTAAAAGCATGGCAGTAAATGTGGAGCCGACAGCTGACAGGATCACAGACTAAATGTACACCACTTGAAAAGCAGCTCCACAGCATACTGGGCCCTTCTGCACACTGAGAGACAGACTGGTCCTGCTCCAGTAAAGCTACGCACTAACTTGCCTATTGCTGGGTGGGTTAGAGACAATGGCCTGGGAGCGAGAGCAGGCGCTGCCCAAAATCAAACTTTATGCAAATGGAAATGGTGTTTGCAAGCAAGAGCACACTTTGAAGGAAAAGACACGAGTGCATTACAAGGCGCCATGGCAGGGGCTGAGATATATGAGGATCCAGATGACTCACCACCTGTTGTGTAGTGGAGTCGCCCTTTAAAGACACACCAGCATACGATCATCTGACACCAGCGCAACAGGACAACAGCTGGTTCACAGACGGGTCAGCAACTGTGGAAGGAGGAAAACGGCTTTGGAGAGCAGTAGCTTATCAGCCTCACACTGAGACCATCCTCCATCAACAGGGGAAGGTAAATCAAGCCAATGGGCTGAACTTCTTGCTGTAGCCATGGCATTAACAGAAAATCAAAGCTTCGCTATTGTTGTTTATACGGATAGCTGGGCAGTGTTTCAAGGACTAACAGTGTGGATAACCATGTGGAAAAGGGCTGCTTGGACTATTCATGGGAGAGAACTATGGGGTGACACAGAACTGTGGGAGGAGCTTTGGACAATGGGCATGAGAGGGGAGACCCTCATTGGTCATGTAGATGCCCATGCCCCACTGATATCCCTTGAAAGGATTTATAACCAACAAGCTGATATGATAGCTGCTGTTCGAGAAATCAAACAGGACGAAGGCTATACAGAGGATGATGAGCTGTGCCACTATGCTGAGGTACACGTAATCGAGCCTTCATTAATATCATTAGCAAGGTGGGCTCATGAAACTTCAGGACATATGGGAGCGGAAAAAACATATCAATGGTGTCATCAGCGATGTATACCAGTCACTAATGATATTGTTAAACAAACAGTGAACAACTGCTCTACCGGTACAGAAGTAAAACAATGGCCCTACAGAAGAAGGCAACTGGTAAACTGAAGAGAGGAATTGGACCAGGACAAATCTGGCAAGTGGACTACATTGGGCCACTGCCACGAGAAAATAAACAACTGTATGCCTTAACTGCAGTAGACACTTATTCTGGACTTTTACAAGTTCATCCATCAATAAGAGCTGACCAAGAAGCTACACTTAATGGACTAAGCCATTTAATCCAAGCATATGGAGTGTCTGAAGAAATCCAAAGTGATCAAGAAAGCCACTTTGCTGGGAAAGACGTACAAGAGTGGGCTCAAGGAGCTGGAATCCAGTGGACTTTACATATCCCTTATCACCCACAGGCAGCAGGACTTATTGAGAGACTGAATGGCCTTTTGAAAGAACAAGTTAATAAACTAACTGGGCAGACTCATCTTAAAGGCTGGACTAAAGTTTTAAAGCAAGCCTTATTTAACCTCAATAATCGTCCGTTGGCTGGGTCCACACCATTTATGAGACATCAAAATGTCGGAGGAGAGCCACCTGTGTGTGCCCTCCGCCTGACAACAATTAGCCCACTGGCAAACAATGAATGAACTCCCACAGGGTTACTGGTTTAGGGCACCTAAGTCACTCATAATCAAGTTAAACTCATCAGAAAAACTAAGCTTGGGAATAACAGGTCAGTGGCCACAGGAATGGGAGGTTAGAATAAATGTTGAAATGCTTGTACCAGACGCATGCCTAACAGAGACATTAGATATCTGTTTAAATGAATGGTGTTTAGTGTTAGCAAATCAAGGCAGTCAAGACATACACAGAGCTGAAGGACAGGCCATATGGAAACTGCACATAGAAAAAGTCGCACCTGTTCTAGTCAGTATTGAACAGTTTAAAGGAGAAATTGGAGGGAAGGTATGGGTATCAACTCCAGGGCAAAGCCTAGGGCAGGAGAAATAATAGCAGCAGGACCAGGAGACACCAGAATGGTTCTTTAACAGGCTCTCAGTCGCCCCTCTGCTTTCCCTTACACAGATTATCCTCACGTGTGGAGTAATCAGTACAGACGGTTTATGGAGCCGATGCACCTCCTACAATAAAGTTATTTGGGCTGCTGACACGCCAGGAACAGAAAAGTATGTGACATTGAACTTCACTCTTACCAAGAACTGTACCTGGCAGTTACGAGACAAGACACCTACGGCTCCGTTTTCCATGAAACTGGAATATCCTGAACTGTTACCTTTACCTGTTATGACTTATGAAGACACTGAAATAACTGTGACTGTGCATAATAATGTATCTGTCTGGTTAGCTATGATGAATTGTAAACCTGATTCTAATGGAGGATCACGTTGGACAATTGAAGGGGGGCAACAACTGACTGCAATATCAACACCCGAGAATGATGTAATATTATATGTGTTTAAAAAGGAACCAACAACAAATGTAAAGGTACCAGTAATGTTATGGGAAATTCATAAGACTAGAAGAGGAAATGGTTATCCATTTGACGCAACACTACTCAGGCAAATGAAAGGTTGTAAAAAAGCTAAGATAGCACATCAAATAATTACTGTAGCACTTGACATTAATGTTAGTGGGTTTAATATAAAATGTTATGATTTTCCAAAAGGAGAAAATATAGTACCACGCAGTACAGATGCAACATATCATTGTAGACACACACAATCTTTATGGCCTCCTCATAAGGTAGAAATAAAACGAAGGCCACAGCGAGACATTTGGGGGGCTATAGGAACTGGTTTAGGAGTAGGAGGTTTAGGTCTAGGGTCTCTTAATACTGCTGATATAGCCGCACTATATAACAAAATATCAGCTTGTTTTACACCAATAGATAACAGTTTGCAAACTTTGGCTCATTGGGGGCCAGAGTTGGCAGACAGACATTTACAGGCGTTGCTTTTATGGAAGACCCACCATGGATGGTTAAATGAGTCCTTATGGACTGGTTTGCAAAGCCAATGGGCCATAGATGTAGAATCGCCATGTTATTTAAAACAGATTATTGCTATACAGCAGTATTTAAATTTTAAGACAGATTGGGGTTTCAAAGACCCCCAACACTGGAGAAAGGAATTAAAATTACCATTAGACTGGTGGTTGTAGCCAAAGTCCTTCATGTGTGAAGAATCAATATGCCAAGCTGTATTTCAGGTAGCAACCACCGCTGAAGATGACAATGTTTGGTGTCCGTTTCATGTTCTGCCTGTTTTACTAGGAGGAACATGGTGGGCACCCATAGTAGACAGAAAATGTATAGACATGAATAATAATACTGTTGAACCTGACTTTAGTTATAATGTGGAAGATGAATGTTCTCTTCGTTCCCTTGTACTAATCCTCGTCTAAGGAGTTAAGCAGAAGTAAGGTTTAAAAACATGCTTTGCTGAGCAAATAGAAAAATATTTGTCAAACGGACTCAAGGTCTAAGCACTTCACACATGAGACTGCCTTTTCACGTTTTCCCTTAGTTTACATCTGAATGGCACAACAAAGGGCCCAAGGAATCAAGTTGCACAAGGAGCATTGAAGGGGCTCAAGGATTGTGTATAATAAAGTGTTGACTGTTGCATTTCATTATTGAATATTAAATCACGCATGCTAGGGGTATAAAAACTTTGCCCCACCCAACAGTGTTCAGAAGGACGCTGTCATGTAATATTGATTGCCTGCTTTTCTGAAACCTGCTCACTGTGACGATGGAAAATAAAGCTGCTATTATAACCACACCTGCTGTCTTGTCTACGTGATCTTCCACAATGTAGGGCCGGAGTGGTGGCTCTGAGGCTAAGGATCTGCGCTGGTATCCCGAAGGTTGCCGGTTCGAATCCCCGTCAGTGCCAAAAGAGATCCTACTCTGCTGGGCCCTTGAGCAAGGCCCTTAACCTGTAATTGCTCCAGGGGGCGCTGTACAATGGCTGACCCTGCGCTCTGACCCCAAGGTGTATGCGAAAAAAACTAACAAACACTGTTGTAAGTCGCTCTGGATAAGAGCGTCTGCTAAATGATGTAAATGTAAATAACTGGCAAGAAAGGTTCGTATGTCAAAGGGTGGGTACATTTCCACAGCCCTGTTTGCATCCTTTAGCTGGAGACTGTTGTTTGCGCCAAATAGCAGTAAATTCCACTGAAGTGTTTGAAACTGATACCACTTCTGTACGTGCAGTGACAATAAATAACACAACTTGGAGTGATGGCACCCATTACAAGGGCCCAGGGGTATCCTGTCGCACCAATGTTAGTACCATACAAGATGACTATTATGGAAGGACTTACGTTTTAACTACATGGGTGGATGTACATTGGGAAGC
This sequence comes from Erpetoichthys calabaricus, assembly GCF_900747795.2. NCBI lineage: Eukaryota > Metazoa > Chordata > Cladistia > Polypteriformes > Polypteridae > Erpetoichthys > Erpetoichthys calabaricus. The sequence goes on along the minus strand of NW_026261590.1, from coordinate 1,083,497 downwards.
AGAAGCTAACCCATTCCTCCACTTACAATTGCCTATGAGATAGAATTACCTAAATATAAAGCGATTTGAGAGCATGCTAAAAAATATGAACATCTTTTTAATGTAACGTTACAAAAAGCAAGGGACCTACTAGTAAGATTAAAAACTGATGAAAAGAAAGTAATTACCTCTGCAGAAGAAATTGAAGAAATATCCACACATCACTGGTGAGATTTTTTCACTAAGTGGTCACCATCTAGTAACACTATTTTAAATGTACTTGTTCATCCAATTGTACTGTTAATTATTATTATTATAATTTTCACCATTA
>NW_026261590.1:983018-1082687 GCF_900747795.2 Erpetoichthys calabaricus | reverse complement strand
TGGTATGATGTTCTTTTTCTGAAATGCTGTGTTCCTTTTACGCCAGATGTAACGGGACATTTGCCTTCCAAAAAGTTCAACTTTTGACTCATCAGTCCACAAGGTATTTTCCCAAAAGTCTTGGCAATCATTGAGATGTTTCTTAGCAAAATTGAGACGAGCCCTAATGTTCTTTTTGCTTAACAGTGGTTTGCCTCTTGGAAATCTGCCATGCAGGCCGTTTTTGCCCAGTCTCTTTGTTATGGTGGAGTCGTGAACACTGACCTTAATTGAGGCAAGTGAGGCCTGCAGTTCTTTAGACGTTTCCTGGGGTCTTTTGTGACCTCTCGGATGAGTCGTCTCTGCGCTCTTGGGGTAATTTTGTCGGCCGGCCACTCCTGGGAAGGTTCACCACTGTTCCATGCTTTTGCCATTTGTGGATAATGGCTCTCACTGAGGTTCGCTGGAGTCCCAAAGCTTTAGAAATGGCTTTATAACCTTTACCAGACTGATAGATCTCAATTACTTCTGTTTTCATTTGTTCCTGAATTTCTTTGGATCTTGGCATGATGTCTAGCTTTTGAGGTGCTTTTGGTCTACTTCTCTGTGTCAGGCAGCTCCTATTTAAGTGATTTCTTGCTTGAAACAGGTGTGGCAGTAATCAAGCCTGGGGGTGGCTACGGAAATTGAACTCAGGTGTGATACACCACAGTTAGGTTATTTTTTAACAAGGGGGCAATTACTTTTTCACACAGGGCCATGTAGGTTTGGATTTTTTTTTCTCCCTAAATAATAAAAACCACCATTTACAAACTGCATTTTGTGTTTACTTGTGTTATATTTGACTAATGGTTAAATGTGTTTGATGATCAGAAACATTTTGTGTGACAAACATGCAAAAGAATAAGAAATCAGGAAGGGGGCAAATAGTTTTTCACAGAAGTACCTGGGGGTCAACATCAACAACAAATTGTGCTGGTCTGATAACACAGTGGTGCAGTTCAAGAAGGGCCACAGCACACCGAACATCCTAAATAGACTCCGGCCTTTTGATATATAAAGCAAGTTGCTTCTGGGTGCTTTAAAGTAAAAATGGGACTCGACCACGTGAAGTGAATCGGAGACACACACCAATGAACACCAGCAGCATGTGGGAGGCCACAGGGGGATTCACTCGAGCAAAGTCAGCTGCTGAGCTGAAGAAAATGAAAGCGCCATGCGCTTTTCACTCAAGTCGCGTGCAGTAAGTCTGAATGGCGCTTATTAAAACTCACACGTCTGTAAAGTGCGGCCACAAAACCCGAAGCACTTACCTTCTTTTTGTCGCCGATGGAGAACTTTCTAACCTCGTTGAAACTCCTGCCTCACTCCACCACAGTCTTCCTCTCATGCAGTTGTCGCTACAATGCGGGGAGGCAGCCTGGATTCAGTAACCGTCACCCTAGAAGACGTCGGCCGTATGCAACCATAGCTACATGTGACAGTTTACGTAAAAATATCTTGTACATACGGGATACTTTTACGTACGTACAAGATGTTTTCACATTCGTATGTGATAGTTTCACATACGTACAAGATAATGTTAGATTAAAATATTACAAAAGTGCGCTTCGGGACTACCTAAATATGCCTCTCTTATAGGGAGATTGGGTCTCAGTTTAAAAGGAATGTATTCTCGGTTTCATGCTGTTCTATTTGAGAGGAGACCTGAATAAAACTGACAGGAGTTTCTGCTTTTCGTTTCTAATTCTACAATATCACTAAGAAAGTCAGATAACCTCCTCTCTTCTGATGCATTCAGGGACACACTTAGAACTCCATTTTGCTCCAATATAAAGGCCATCAGTTGATCAACAGTAGCAATTGCTCCAGAGTTATCAGTCACCATGCCATCCTCAAACTCCTCTGGGCTTTCTTCACTGGCCTTGAATGCAAAGAACCAGGGTGCGTCGTCCGATCTGAGCAATTCATCTGTCACACCAAAAACCACAAAAGGTACGTTGATGCTGTGATGAGACCATTTTTGAGATTAATTTGTAAAAACAGTAACTGCAGGATAGTGTCATGGAGTACTCTTACAACACAGCCATTATTCAATTGAGCATCATGCGGACTCCTAAATACAAACTGTATACAAAAAGAGCTCATTTAAATCACTAAAGCAATAAAGAAGAATGAACAAAGTGAAGAATTAATGCACTAACACACAGGAGCACCAGTAATCTAAGAAAAAAATAGTAAGATGAGGAAACCCGAGATCAGAGCCATTACTCGTATTAGTGTCTGCTCTGGATGAGGAGTGGCAGGTGAAACCAGGACTGGTCAGCTTTATCATACACTGGTCTCACTTATACAGCCCTTTATAATATTCATGGATGTGCATTATGCTAACTGAAATTAAATGTGTTGTGTTCATGTATGCAAATGAAGTCTTAATTACTCATTCCGTGGATTTTTATTAATAAATTGCAGGTGTCTGTCACCTGTTTGATTAACTTCATTAACATCAGGAGATGTTCCTGCTAAAATTACATGAAAGGCTTCATTCTTCAACTTGACAGTTTCCCTTACTACTGCTATCATCTAAAGACTACTAGGACTGTCATCATGACAAACACCAACAAGCTCCTGTCCAGAGCTCCTTACAGTGGCCTTTACTCCGGAGTTCTTGAATGTGATCAATTCAGTTTCTACCACTTTGATAATAATGTATACCGTAAATAGTATAACAGCAAAGATACTAACTGAGAAGAAAATAATCAGGGGATACGAAAACTGAGCCCAAGGGAGAACAAAGTCAAACTGATCTTTTGTCTAATCCAGGAGTTGCAAAATAAATAAATAAATAAAATAAAAAGCACATATTTCTTAAACAAAGAAATCAGAATGAAAACAACCGTTTAAAAAAGCACAAACACAGGACTTCTTCTGCAATTTCAAATACTCCAGAAATGCCCAAGTCAACCTTAACACAATCACCAATATGATGTCATAATAATCACATGATTATTATGGAGTAAATCTTTACTAAACACAACTTGATACTCATGACAATCAATAAACAACATTAACATTCTAACACACCAAGACTTCTCAAGTGTGTATGTAAAAAAGTCCAATGAAAATCTAAACTCCAACTTTCAATGTATTTCTCTTTCCATCAGCTGAAATACAGCACTAGCTGAGCAACCTGAACATTTACCATTAAATAATAGACAAGTCAAAGCTGGAGAAATTAAAAAGTATTGCTTTTAATTTTTTTTCTCAGGTGTCTGCAGCTCTATTAGAACAATCTGGATGAGAACAGGCCATTTAGCCCGGCACAGCTCACCAGTCCTATCCATTTAATTCTTCTAAAATAACATCAAGTCGAGTTTTGAAAGCCCCTAAACTCCTACTGTCTACCACACTACTTGGCAGCTTATTCAATTTTCTGCTCTCTGTGTAAAGAAGATCTTAATGTTTGTGCAAAATTTACCCAAAACGGGTTGCCAACTGTGTCTTCGTGTTCTTGTACACATTACAAAACAAACAGGCCAAACACAAGACTGTTAGCTGAAGATGCACAGAGATGGACACTGAGTTGGATTCAGCAGTGTGTTAAACAGTGTGTTGCATAAAATCAATAAATCTGTAAAGCAATTTAAATTCTGAGAAAAAGTTTGTGTAACCTTTGAAATCTCCTGAATTTCTGCCCAAAATCCTCCTGAGAATGTTGTGTAGTTGAAGATCAGACAACAACAACAGACAAACACGATCAACCTGAACTCATAACACACAAACAACTTGACTGTCAATGCTGAATTCGTCATTTAAACCGTTATAGTCCAGTCAAGTCAGGTATTTAACCAATGACAGGAGACTGGAGGTGTGGCTTAGAGGCACTCAGACAAATAAAAGGAAAGTAATGTGGGTTCCTGCAAACCCGTCTCTTCTCGATAAAGATCAGCCAATGAACATACAGAGCAAGAACATAAGAAATGTAACAGACAACAGGAGACCATTCATCAGTCCATCAAGTCTGTTGGTTTAGCTAACAGCTAAGCTGTCCCAACATCACATCAAGATAACTCTTAAAGATTGTTGAGAGGAGATAATAAAGTGAGAGGAGAATAAAGCTGGGAAATTATAACAAAGAGCAATAAAAATAAAGCTGGGAGAGCAAATACAGGCATTTAAGAGAACATCTTAGCTTATTTAGTGCTTTCAATATTTTTCAACTATTACTTGCTTTTTCATTCTGATTATGTAATTTCAAGTTTTGTTTATATTGTTCTGTTTATTAATTACCCAAAAATCTTTGTATTTCTTTGGTGAGACCCTAAGAGGTGAGGTCAAACCAATGTCACTCCTCAAGGACCACCCGCAGCGTTTATATTTGATATCAGGGAGGTGGTCCTTCAGTTGCTTTATTATAACTATTTAAGCCAACAATACATTTTGGGCCTGTGCATGCTGACGCCTAATGTTGAGTTTGGAGTCAGGCTGCCTGGGTTGAGACCTATCTAAAGATAGGCTAGTGAAGGTCCTAAGGCCTCATTTATAAAGCTTGCATACACATAAAATTGGACACGAAACGTGTGTATGCAACCTCCCATACAAATGTCAAGATTTACAAAAGAAACTTGACAGGGGAACAAACATATTTACAGTAACTCTGACCCATACATACACAGCATTTCAGAGAAACTGGGAAATGACAACACCCTTGGATCAAGGAGGAAAATGCAGCCAAACCAGCTAGATGACGACTCGCAAGAATAATTCAATTCACCAAGCCGTTATTATAATGTGCGTTGATGTGACAAACATGACATCTCAAAAATTAGATGTCTATATAAGAGACTATATTTTAGTTCCCTTTAAGAGGGCCAATGATAGGAATTTGCACTGAAGAAATTCTACTTTGTCATCACTTTATACAGTAATCCCTCCTCCATCGCGGGGGTTGCGTTCCAGAGCCACCCGCGAAATAAGAAAATCCGCGAAGTAGAAACCATATGTTTATATGGTTATTTTTATATATTTTAAGCCCTTATAAACTCTCCCACACTATTATAAACATTTCACGCACAATTATACAGCATAAACCCTTTGTATTCTCTTAGATATTAGGTAAGATTCATTGAAATTATGTATGTAAACACAGTTTACATACAGTAAAACCTAAATATTATTTTAAATATATAGAGCGTCTCCGATATCACATATGTTACAGCCATTATGACAGACAGGCCACCAGCAATAAATACGTACAATGCAAGAAAAATTGCATACAGTGACACTAAACTATGTACATGTAATAAGTACTGTACGTAAATAATTAATTATGGTTACTCAACAACAATGACACGACGACTTGTCCGATAGCGATGAGTTTAATTTTACTGCACTACAAAGGATAGCGTTACAGCTCTTCTAAATGAGCATCTTCAGGCGACTGTTTAGCACCGCCGTTGTACTTCGTCCATCACTCTTCAATCCAAATCCCTAAAGCAGATTCCATCCAGACTACTGCCTTATCACGTCCACTTGCAACTCGTTTTGCACCCTGGTTAAAGGACACTGCAGCCGTAGATCTTATATGCTTTTCCTCCTTTTTAAATAAAAAGAATCATGGACTCATTGATGCTGTAATGGTGTCCTGCAGCGGTGTAGCTGTTTCCTTCCTTCAACATATCCAAAACTTTTACCTTTTCTGCAATCATTTGCATCTTCTGTTGGCGCTTGGACACGGCTCCTGCAGCAGTAGCAGTAACGTGCGTTAATGCTGAATGAGTGAGATTACACTTCCTGGTTAATGCAGCACTCCGTCGCTGAGCCAATCAGCAGCACACAGGAACTTAACCGAAGGCTCTGATTGGGTAGCTTCTCAGCCATCCGCCAATAGTGTCCCTTGTTTGAATTCAAATGGGCAAATCAACTGAGGAAGCACACGTACTGTAGACTGCAGACATCCGCGAAGCAGTGAAAAATCCGTGATATATATTCACATATGCTTACATTTAAAATCCGCGATGGAGTGAAGCCGCGAAAGATGAAGCGCGATATAGCGAGGGATCACTGTATCTGCTAGTTGATGTCTCTTCTCAGGGAACTGGCCGACAGCTCAACAGTATCTCAGCCAAGCTTCACTCCATTATACCTGCTGTGCTGGAAGCCATCAACTGACTGCTGATGCACTACATCTGCTTTTTGTACAGTGTGGGTGTACACACAACACGATATGTTTTTGCCAACACAAAAAGTCAATCTTCAGCTGTGTCCAGTTCTCCTAACACAACTGGAACACTTTACTGCACTCGTATTGCAAAAAGGGAACCTAGCAAGATTGAAGCTGCTTTTGTTAACCGTAAGCAGTGACATTCCATTAATACACAAGTCATCCAAGATGTGGCTGACAAATGTGACGTCTCCAAGGCCTAAATCAAACCACGATTCATTAATTTATTTTGAGACAAAGTAGCTTTGACAGACGTGATGTTGCTTTACATGGTGAAGTATGTGTTGGTGAAGTAACCTGCTGAACTCTCAGTGTTTCATATGGCCTGACCTATTCATTATAACAGCAATCATGTCATTACATGCACCAGGTGAGTGTCTTCCTGCACAGACAGTTTTGCCCTACACCTTTCCTAAACCCCAGAGCACAGAGGAGAGGCGCTGTATCTACATGTGTGATCTTTCACTCTCAGATGAAGAGCAAAGACAGATATTCTTGAGTGGAGGTGATGGGGTCTCAAGGTGTCAGGAGGAAGAGGCTAATCTACCAGCCCATGAAGTTCTGCAGCATCATGATTGCATACAGATATGACAGATTAACAGACTCCATAGGTGAATGTTTTCAGGGTGGCAGTTAAAGGAGTGTTCACATATACATATTTAAAAAGTGACTATGATATACAAAAAGTACATTTTGTAGTAATGTGCACACAGTACATCCGGTTCACAAATCTTATATTTTTTTTCTGGACGTACACATTTTCGTTTTATTTTTTGATGTGCGCATATATTCATGCTCAATTCCATGCAAAGTTTTATAAATGTCACCCCTGGTCTGGTGTGTGAATGCCTGAATCCCCATGTCACCATGTGTGTGTCCCCATTTCACAGTGGTCTGAAGGTAAAAGATCACTGCACACCATTGCTAACACCTCATGGTAGAATCACAGTTTAGGGCTTTTTTTGCTTCTGCAGGACCAGGACAGGATGCCATCATCAATATAGCACAGAATTAAAAATTGTTACAAAGAAATCTGATAGGAGATGTCATGATAGTGAAAGCTTGAGACAAGTTAGGGAATGAAAAAGACAATCAGCTGCAAAAAAAAGAAGTCAACAAGAGAAAGGCTTAAACTGAAGAAAGCTGGTGTTCTGGATCGGCCAATCAGAAAGAAGGGCTTAGGATTTATTGGCTTACCTGAAGTCACCTGATCACTGAAGGAATCCCTCAGACATCAATGAACTGAAAACTTTCGAAAATGTTTGGTGGAAGTCATTGCAGCTAAAGGAGGATCAGAAAGATTCTAAAGACAGGGGGTCACAAACTGGACTGTTCCCATGTTTAAACAATGTATTCAGGAATGACAAGGATCTAATGGTTTGTTATTAGTTTAAGACGACTGTGCTTGTCTGTTTTATGGACTTAATTGAAGATCAGACCACAGAATTACGAGGAATTATTGCAGAAATAAAAGAAATTCCAAAGGATTCACAAACTTTTTTTTACCAAAGACAGGCTTAGAGTGCTTGCATAATGTTACAAACAATAACGGAAGAAGTGCAGACTCCTAAACCCTGTAAAATGTAGTGAAATTGCTGTGTTTAATATAGTTTGAACGTTTGTCTAAGTTTCTTTTAAAAAAAGCACAAGACAGCACTTTCAGGCCCATAACCCTGACCCTAAAATGTACACCGATTGTTATTTGCAACTTACTTGTTTTAGATGACTTCTTAGGTGATGGCTGATCTTCCTCAGTTCTAGGAGATGAAATCTCTTCAGTCGTCTTTCTGTCAGACTGTAATGATTCATATTTTCCATTGATAGAAGACTCTGGAGATGAAGAGTGTCTGCTATGAGAAGAGACTAACCCGGTCACTGCTCCATCTTGATGTCCATAATGAAAGTCATCTTCCTCGACACTCTCCAAACTTCTATAGTTGTGTATCTCTGTGCTGACACACTTCTCTTCATCCTGCTCTTTAATTTTCACTGACCCCAGTTCATGGTCCTGTTTCTTAATATCCAGACTCTCCTGTTTGGGGTGGACACTCTCCCACTCACAGTCCTCCTCCTTAACATTTATGATCCTTAATTTTATGATATTCAGGTCAGCCTCACACGTCTCCTCTTTCACATCCATTTAAACGTTACAATAAATGGCAGAGTTTTATCTCTCTGTGGAAAAAAACAGGAATCAATTCCATTAAAACTGCATCATTCAGATCTAAAGACATTTTATTTTTATAACATCCTGTTAGTTAAAGCTGACGTCAAGTCAGACAGTTCATAGCAATCAGACAGTAACTCATCACTTTTCCTATCACACTAGCTGTAAAATGAGTTTGGGAATGAAAGGAGGGTCCAACAGGCTAGAAGAAGAAGGAGGCCATCTTGCACAGTTGTGTGTCAACAGTATTCACTACTTTGATTGAACATTCAATACTGTTAGGGTCCCGGAATTTTGTTAATAGTTAATTTTAAGGAAGTTTTATACAAGTTAGGCCTCAGCATTATGTTATAAAACAGGGGCATATAAAGGAGGAACTTAAAATCGCTGATCAACTTCTCGAATGTGAAACTGTCCCAAGCTTACAAAATCCAAAACAATTATTTAACTCACAACCTTCATTGAAATAATTAGTAAGATGGAGGCAGTTGGCGGTGTGTCCCTGCAAAGGCGGCTGCCTAATGTGAGACACCCAAAGTCTGACTTCAAGTAGCCTGCGACTTGCTAAGATAAATTGCAGCTAGGAGACCCAGGTTCACTTCCCAGGTCCTCCCTGCGTGGAGTTTGCATGTTCTCCCTGTGTCTGCGTGGGCTTCCTCCCACAGTCCAAAGACATGCAGGTTAGGTGGATTGGCGATTCTAAATTGGCCCTAGTGTGTGCTTGGTGTGTGGGTGTGTTTGTGTGTGTCCTGCGGTGGGTTGGCACTCTGCCCGTGATTGGTTCCTACCTTGTGCCCTGTGTTGGCTGGGATTGGCTCCAGCAGACGCCCGTGACCCTGTGGTCAGATTCAGCGGGTTGGAAAATGGATGGATTGATGGATTTTGTTTTCAGTCTTAGGAGCAGACTGTGTGTGCAGGAGAGCTGACAACCAGTGAATGTTTCTGTGAAGTAGAAGGCATAGAGTTAAATGAAGAGGAATAAGAAACTTCAGGATTTGAACCTAACAAAAATAAGAGATGCTCCTCTTTCTGGTTCGTGTTTCAGATAGCAAAACAAAAGGGGAAAAAATAAAAATAAAATAAAGGGTGAAGATTGCTGCTGAAGAGCTACAGCTGTTAACCCTTTGTACACTGCAGGCGTCATCAACAGCATGCTATTGGCTGTTAGAAACAGGGCTGAGCACAACTCTGCTGAATGGTCGGCACACAATCGCTAAATGTGACAATTGTTTAAATTAATGTGGTCAGGTGATGAGATCAGCGACTGTGGTTGGCAAATCTGACATGCTCCAGGACAAAAACATTCTTCAAAACAAACTGTCATTTTCAACAACTTTGAAACAAGTTTCAAGTTTATCAGCTTCATCTTGTTTAAGTACACTCTGCACACATCACAAATATTTTAGTATTTAACACATTAATAAATTCCTATTAAACAGCAGCACCACCCAGTATTGTGAGACTGGCACTGTGGAGGCCTTGTGTGCCTCAGTCATTCTTAACGGTCCACCATGATGGACCAGTTTGTTATGGGTAACCCTAAAGGGGGTGGTCCAGAATAAAAGCGGCTCATTATTGACATTAATGAATATACTAATTAAATGAAAGTGGATCTTGGCCAGAAGAAGGATGCCAGTCCTGACAGTGGTGTTCATCTAAGAGTGGCACATGCTGTCACCCACACAGCCTGGTTGGGTCTCTATGATAAAGTCACATGTATAAGTAGCCAAATGGACCTTAACTTCCACTTCACCACCGTGGTCCAGTGCAAAACAAACACAAACAGAAGTTATTGGGGTATAGGAAGAAAACCAGAGTACCTGTACATGGCCAGCTATAGACCATCATAGGGTACACTCACATTCAAGTCCATAACCACACCAAGACAAGTTAGATTTGCCAGGCCACTAAACCTGAGCATCTTTAGAAAAGTAAAGAAATTTAGAATAAAAGAGTAGACATGGAAACTGCATAGAGACTTAAAAAACAGGCTGAGATTCAAATTCATTCTGACAGAACTGTAAGGCAGTAACACAAACCACAAATCTCTATTAACTTGTCTAATACTCACTAACAGACATTACTGGTTTGGCTTTAGCACTGAAACATTGGAGTTTGTCATATTTGATACAAGTTAAATAGGAAAAAAAGACACACATTTAAGTGTCTATTAAAGCAATGCATGTAAATATCGGCATTGGGTCAAGCAGGTTTGAGGCCGTGTGTGTAAATACAGATACTGTTGTTCTCGGCTTGTATTCTCTAAGACTCTTCTCCACGGTCATGGACTCCAATTCGTTTTTCACTTTTACTAATCTGACTCCTCACTATTCTTTTAATGGCCGGACGGTCACCACCTCCGCGACTGTCTTTGACCTGGACACAACGGTGGGACAAAAGAGAAACAAAGGCAGAAATCAAAGCGCCGTACGTGTGGAATGGCCGTCTCCTCGATGTCTGCGATTCGAGAAGGAATCGACAAAAGGAGCACACGGTGATGTATGAACAGGCGCCAGCGGTGTGACTGGGTGCTACGATTTAAAATTTAGGAGTCAGCCACGTTACGTGAACCGCAGATACCAAAGAACAGAAACAGCACGCGGGTGGCCACAGGAGGATTCAGTCAAGCAAAGTTCAGCGGGGGGCTAACGAACGCGCCGCGCTGCGATTCTCAAAATACAGAGCACTTACTGACTGCCTGTTGGCGATGAGATTGTTTCTGAACTCGTTCACTCAGCAACAGTCTTGCGTCCGTAATGTTTCACAAAGCGAGATAGTGACAGCGTGGCTACAGTAGCTGTCGCGTTGGATGACGTCATCCTGCGGCCGACACTGGATCACGTGACTGTTAAGCGAGCCCAATCATAGACATATATAGATAGACGGCGCATTCGCTGTGTTGCTCAGTCGACACGATACGTCACCGCATCCGCCATATTGCGAGTGGCAAAAGTGCCATTTAAACTAATACAGGTAGATGTGGAAACCGGGTTTTCTGATGAAAAAACAATAACATTTAAAACGGTATCGTTTACATACAACAGATTTTGGCGAACCGTTTAAATGCAATTATTTATATCTATTGATACACTAATAATGACAATTATTAAATAATAATAATATTTAATAATAATAATAATTATTATTATTATTAAATAATTCCTCCCATATAAGTAACATTTCTCGGAATGCCTTCTTCCATCTCCGAAACATTTCTAGACTTCGTCCTGTTCTTACGCAACACAGTACTGAAGTATTGTTTAATGCTGAGTCACCTCACATATAGATTACTGTAATGCTATTCTATCTGGCATCCCACAAAAACGTATCCATCGCTTACAACTTCTTCAAAATTCTGCTGCCAGGATAATAACCTGCTGTTCTAAATCCACTGAACATATTACACTGATTCTCTCTCAACTTCACTGGCGCCCTGTTATCTACAGAATACAATACTAAATACTGCTCTGAACATTTACAGCTCCCCGCTACCTCACTAATCTCCTCCATACTTACACTCCTCTCGCTCACTCAGATCCTGTAATTTCAGAGTATTCAGTCTGGCAATATGGTGCAGCCTTAGTTTGTGGATGACAGAACCAACTAAAGACATGAGCATAAGATGATGGCTGTCAATTTCAAACTGTGTTTCCTCCATGTGCTCCTTGAGAAACAAACTGACTGATCAAAGATACACTGACAGCTTGTCCTAATGTCGACTGTCGGATAACACGCTCAGCTACTTTGACCACCTTGACTGGACCCTCTGAAGGAATCATCAAATCTCCTTTGTTTTTTAATGTCAGCGAGTGGTAGCGTTGATCATATGATGCCAGTACAGCATCTGTTACCAAACTAGCATGACAAACATCACAGGACAGCTTTCTCAAAATCCCGTCTAAGGGCTACCTGACCTCCCACTGCTTCCTGAGGTGGATTTCATTGGGAAACCTTCAGAGTTTGAGAAATGTTAACAGCTAACAACAATCTACATAGTTAGTGACTAAATACGTTTAGCCAAAATGTTGTTTGGAGGCTCACTTGAGCACATAAATGCATAGCTTTGCTAGCTTAGCCTGGCGTAGCTAAAGTTAAGATTATAAAATGGGATTTTCTAATGGCCAATATAACCAAAACAATTGTTCAGCCTTACCTATGAAATGTAATCTCTGTGATCTGGTTTGTACACATCTAGTAATTTGATGTCTATGCTTTTATCTACACTCGTTTGAGTGAAAGTCACTGTAAAACAGGTCCAGTTCAGATTTGACACACTCTCCCGACATTCTGTGTATGAAAGTCATCTTCTCTTGAAAAATGTCTCTCTTCTTCTTTTTGCTTGTTTTAGTCTTGTTCTTATTCTGACAATGTTTAGAAAATGCTGTATAAATAGTGCTCCTTGCCTTTTTGACTGGTGGGCCCTCACGTGACCCCAGTGGTCTCTTGCATTTTGTCTTTCTCATTACCAGCAAGCCCGCCCCCTCCTGCTTTTCTCGCCCGCCACCAGCCGCACTTGATATAGCCCCGGTGATCACATCTTTTATAATATTTTTAGCAGTGGATTTGATATGTGGTTTTGTAATGTCAAAGCCTTTTTTCAGGAGAGGTAAAGCTCTTCTTAAGAACCCCCAAAATATACCTCCAATACCCCCACCATACATTACAGGGGATCCAGAGAATCCCAGTAACCTGTTACCCGCTTGGGTCTGGTAATATTGGATGTAAGGTGTCAGGTCCTGGTAAGACCTCATTGCTTCAGTCGTGCATACAATGCCTAACAGGTCTGAAATGGAACTTCACTATCACCTTACCAAACTGAAATGTTCTGGTCCGTCTATTTCAATAGTCACTGTGTCAAAATGATTCTTGCTGACTGGGGCATAATGAGGTTTGTCGTATGTGATGGGAGTAATTTTATTCGCTTGATCCTCTATATTAGGGGTCCTCAATCATGGTCCTGGAGGGACGCAGTGGCTACAGGTTTTTGCTCCAACCCAGTTGCTTAATACCCCTCCTTTAACCGTCACCTTATCGTGGTGGAGGTGTTTGCGTGTCCCAATGATCCTAGGAGCTCTGTTGTCTGGGGCTTTATGCCCCTGGTAGGGCCACCCAAGGCAAACTGGTCCTAGGTGAGGGATGAGACAAAGAGCGGCTAAACAAACCTCCTATGATGAAAAACAATTTTGGACGGCGTTTTCCCTTGCCCGGACGCAGGTCACCGGGGCCCCACTCTGGAGCCAGGCCTGGAGGTGGGGCTCGATGGCGAGCGCCTGGTGGCCGGGCCTGCACCCATGGGGCTCGGCCGGGCACAGCCCGAAAAGGCAACGTGGGTCCCCCTTCCCATGGGCTCACCACCTATGGGAAGGGCCAAGGAGGTTGGGTGCAGTGTGAGTTGGGTGGTGGCTGAAGGCTGGGACCTTGGCGGTCTGATCCTCGGCTACAGAAGCTGGCTCTTGGGACGTGGAATGTCACCTCTCTGAAGGGGAAGGAGCCTGAGCTAGTGCGCGAAGTTGAGAGGTTCCGGCTAGATATAGTCGGACTCACCTCGACGCACAGCTTGGACTCTGGAACCAATCTCCTTGAGAGGGGCTGGACTCTGTACCACTCTGGAGTTGCCCCCGGTGAGAGGTGCCGAGTGGGTGTGGGTATACTTATTGCCCCCCGACTTGGAGCCTGTATATTGGGGTTTACCCCGGTGGACGAGAGGGTAGCCTCCCTTTGCCTTCGGGTGGAGGGACGGGTTCTAACTGTTGTTTGTGCGTATGCACCGAACAGCAGTTTGGAGTACCCACCCTTTTTGGAGTCCCTGGAGGGAGTGCTAGAGGGCAAACCTTCTGGGGACTCCCTCGTTCTGCTGGGAGACTTCAATGCTCACGTGGGCAATGACAGTAAGACCTGGAAGGGCGTGATTGGGAGGAATGGCCCCCCCGATCTGAATTTGAGCGGTGTTTTGTTATTGGACTTCTGTGCTCGTCACGGATTGTCCATAACGAACACCATGTTCAAGCATAGGGGTGTTCATATGTGCACTTGGCACCAGGACACCCTAGGCCTCAGTTCGATGATCGACTTTGTGGTCGTGTCGTCGGACTTGCAGCCACATGTCTTAGACACTCGGGTGAAGAGAGGGGCGGAGCTGTCAACTGATCACCACCTGGTGGTGAGTTGGCTTCGATGGTGAGGGAGGATGCCGGAGTGGTGGCTCTGAGGCTAATGATCTGCGCTGGTATCCCGAAGGTTGCCGGTTCGAATCCCTGTCACTGCCAAAAGAGATCCTACTCTGCTGGGCCCTTGAGCAAGGCCCTTAACCTGTAATTGCTCCAGGGGACGCTGTACAATGGCTGACCCTGCGCTCTGACCCCAAGGGGTATGCGAAAAAACTAACAAACACTGTTGTAAGTGTCTCTGGATAAGAGCGTCTGCTAAATGATGTAAATGTAAATGTCAGGCCTGGTAGGCCCAAACATGTTGTGAGGGTCTGCTGGGAACGTCTGGCAGAGCCCCCTGTCAGAAGTAGCTTCAACTCCCACCTCCGGCAGAACTTCGACCATGTCCCGAGGGAGGTGGGGGACATTGAGTCCAAATGGGCCATGTTCCGTGCCTCTATTGTTGAGGCAGCTGACCAGAGCTGTGGCCGTAAGGTGGTCGGTGCCTGTCGTGGCGGCAATCCCCGAACCCGTTGGTGGACACCAGCGGTGAGGGATGCCGTCAAGCTGAAGGAGTCCTACAGGACCCTTTTATCCTGTGGGACTCTGAAGGCAGCTGATAGGTACCGGCAGGCCAAGCGGAATGCGGCTTCGGTGGTTGCTGAGGCAAAAACTCGGCCATAGGAGGAGTTTAGGGAGGCCATGGAGAATGACTTTCTGACGGCTTCGGGGAGATTCTGGTCCACCGTCCGGCGTCTCAGGAAGGGGAAGCAGTGCAGTGTCAACACTGTATATGGTGGGGATGGTGCGCTGCTGACCTCGACTCGGGACGTTGTGGGTCGGTGGGGGGGGGGGGGTATTTCGAAGACCTCCTCAATCCCACTAACATGCCTTCCATTGAGGAAGCAGAGCCTGGGGACTCGGAGGTGGGCTCCCCCATCTCTGGGACTGAGGTCACTGAGGTGGTCATTAAACTCCTTGGTGGCAGGGCCCCGGGGGTGGATGAGATACGCCTGGAGTTCCTCAAGGCTCTGGATGTTGTAGGACTGTCTTGGTTGACACGCCTCTGCAACATCGCATGGACATCAGGGACAGTGCCTCTGGATTGGCAGACTGGGGTGGTGGTCCCCCTCTTTAAGAAGGGGGACCAACGGGTGTGTTCCAAGTACAGAGGGATCACACTCCTCAGCCTCCCTGGAAAAGTCTATTCGGGCGTTCTGGAGAGGAGGGTCCGTCGGAGAGTCGAACCTCGGATTCAGGAGGAACAGTGTGGTTTTCGTCCTGGTCGCGGAACAGTGGACCAGCTCTACACCCTTAGCAGAGTACTGGAGGGTGCATGGGAGTTCGCCCAACCAGTCTACATGTGTTTTGTGGACTTGGAAAAGGCGTTCGACCATGTCCCTCGGGGAATCCTGTGGGGGGTACTCAGAGTATGGGGTACCAGACCCCCTGATAAGGGCTGTTCGGTCCCTGTACAACCAGTGTCAGAGCTTGGTCCGCATTGCCGGCAGTAAGTCAAACCCGTTTCCAGTGAGTTGGACTCTGCCAGGGCTGCCCTTTGTCACCGATTCTGTTCATAACTTTTATGGACAGAATTTCTAGGCGCAGCCAGGGTGTTGAGGGGGTCCGGTTTGGTGGACTCAGGATTGGGTCACTGCTTTTTGCAGATGATGTTGTGCTGTTTGCTTCATCAGGCCGTGATCTTCAGCTCTCTCTGGATCGGTTCGCAGCCGAGTGTGAAGTGGCTGGGATGAGAATCAGCACCTCCAAATCCGAGACCATGGTCCTCAGCCGGAAAAGGGTGGAGTGCCCTCTCAGGGTTGGTAGCGAGATCCTGCCCCAAGTGGAGGAGTTCAAGTATCTCGGGGTCTTGTTCACGAGTGAGGGAAGAATGGAGCGTGAGATCGACAGGCTGATCGGTGCGGCATCCGCAGTAATGCGGGCTCTGCATCGGTCTGTCGTGGTGAAAAAGGAGCTGAGCCATAAGGCAAAGCTTTCAATTTACCAGTTGATCTATGTTCCTACCCTCACCTATGGTCATGAGCTTTGGGTAGTGACTGAAAGAACGAGATCGAGAATACAAGCGGCTGAAATGAATTTTCTCTGCAGGGTGTCTGGGCTCTTCCTTAAAGATAGGGTGAGAAGCTCAGTCATCCGGGAGGGTCTCAGAGTAGAGCTGCTGCTCCTCCGCATCGAGAGGAGTCAGATGAGGTGGCTCGGGCATCTGATCAGGATGCCTCCTGGACGCCTCCCTGGTGAGGTGTTCTGGGCACGTCTAACCGGGAGGAGGCCCTGGGGAAGACCCAGGACACGATGGAGGAACTATGTCTCCCGGCTGGCCTGGGAACGCCTTGGGACTCCCCCGGAAGAGCTAGAAGAAGTGGCCGGGGAGAGGGAAGTCTGGGCATCTCTGCTCAAGCTGCTGCCCCCGCGACCCGACCTCGGATAAGCGGAAGAGGATGGATGGATGGATGGATGGATGGATGGATGGATGGATTTGATGCACCTGAAAACCCTGCATTTTTAAGTAGTGAACTTTTTCCATAGTTCTTGAATAAAGCGAACCGAATGTCGTGTTTGTAACACTATTCCATGATTTTTCATTATCGCAGATATTACACCCATGGAAAAAACAGCCGTTAAATTCAAATGCCATCTTTATGCCGTTATTTTCGGCATACCCGTCTAGATAATATTTTCCAATACGCATTTCACCTCTGGGTTTTAGCGCGTGTCGAATATCTAGTTTATCTTCGGCCTCTAGATACATGAGCCATTGAATGGCCGGTGTAGGGTAGCGCTTCTGTATCCTGTGATAACTGTCTTGTAATGGCAAAGCTATGGTTTGCTCACGCAAAAATTGAAGTCTAAACATTGCCATACAAACACTCGCTAAAGTAACATATTGAAAAGGATCAATTGATAATATTTTGTATTTGATTTGAATCTGCTCGTCTAAATACACCTGTGTTTTCGTGATCTCCATAACCTCTTGTCTGAACAAAATACAAGCCGACCTTAGAACCCCTACATCTAAGCGACAGTACATTTTTAATTCCTTTTGAAAATCAAATGCGTCATTCTTGTGATTAGAATACCATAAAAGAAATTCTCTTTTCGTCTGGCATCATACTTTCCACACCATAAAATTCTACAGCCGGTCTAGGCACAACATAATTTTGGTTCTCAATCATATAAAAAAAATGAGGAAAGTATCCTTTAGCCCCTTTAAAACCCAAAGCCTGCGGTAATTTAGACAATTTTGATGCTAAAAAGTTCAAAGAGTCTATGAATCTGATGTTTAAACCTTTCACTGTTATCAACATGATTTTTCCACCGATCGTTGTTAAATCCATTTTCATTTTTTCTTTTATTATTAATTGACTAATTACAAAATAACTGTCATAGGATTTTGCATTGTGTGCAATAAAAGTAATTCTTAAACTTACTATCTTTCAACACAATCGTTTCTGGCAAATTCCCAGCTTGTGTTACCATCCATGTGTAAAGCGTATATGTAATTCGCTTCGTGTATACCCATGTCTTGCCGAAATTCAAAATCATAAAATATATATTTTTTGACACTGGGCTCTTTAATAACGGTTGCATATAACATAAGTGATTGTCGCAGCTTGTGATCGTTTCTTTACAATGAGGACATAGCCTCGGTTTGCAACGGTGTGTAAGCTCTGTGTAACACTGACAGTAAGTACAGTATTCTTTCCACTGGCATGTTTGTTTGTTTTGGTGTCTCTCATGGCAATCGTTTGATTGACAGATGATTTTGCATATCCGGCATCTGATTAAACAGCCTGTTACTTCAATGCAGGAAGCATCACGGCAGGCCCTGCATGTATTGGCACAAACATGGCGATCTTTGTGAGAATAAGCAGCGTGGCAAATTTCGCAAAAATAATTAGCCCCAATAAGTTTCTTCACGTTTAAAATCCCATAATAATACTCATTGTGTAAGAGTAGGAAAAATCACTTTAGAGTTTGGAGGCGTAAGACCCGTTGTGAAGTATTTCCACGTACTCTCATGCATGTATAGTACCTTTATAGAAACATCTACTAGACGCTCAAATTTTTCTACATCTGAAAAAGATATTTTCTTGTCACCCGAAAATCTCAATTGTTTATGCATTTGTCTAGCTTTTTGCAGAATGCAGCTATCCGGTTTGGCTTTCTGACTGAGTAAGCGGATGACAGCACCTGCAAAACATAAATTACCCCGATGTGAGAAATCTACTAATCGATGTTGTTTAGTATTAATAATTTTACTGAAGAGTAATGTGTTAATTCTAAGTCTTGCACCACCACGCATGTTTTTCACAATGGTTACTACCAACCGGAGAGAAGAATCTGTAATAATTTCTGTATTACTTTGCAGCATCCGAGACATGTAATTTAAAAAGCTTGCGGTGTCAAAGCTGTCTAGATTCTTTTTTTTGGGAATAAAGATTGTTTTGCAAACTCGGGGAAATAAGTCGCAATTGAACAAAATCACATGGTGCAATATTCGGGGATAATTCATCTAAAAGATCCTGAATACTTTGATGGACAATGTTTATGGCCTGTGTATATGACTTAATCCTATCCAAATCGATAAAACGGAATTCATAGTTATGCTCTGTAGCTCTAAATCTTTTCATCTGTCTTTCAGATTCCCTTACAATTTCAACATGTGCGTTAAGAGCCGAAGAATCTGTTTGGTCCCTTGTTCTATTAGCCCTAGGACCCCTGGAACATTTCAATCGCCTTTTCTGATAAGCAGACAGCCGTTTGTATTTATTTTTGATCTTTCTGATCATATTTAAAAATGTGTTACTAGGTTTCATTTTAGCTTGCTTTAGTCATATAGAATTTGTACCAGAACTGGTACCCAGACTTGTGCAATCTTTTAAGATCCCGCTTTCCTGTCTATGCAGCCTTTGGTAAGCTGTCTGAAGTTCAACTACTGGTATGTGCTCAGAATCAAAAAGGCCTGAGATAGACGTCAGAAGATATTTCTTTAAAATATTACTCCGAGGACATAATATCTCCTCGATAAAGGCTGATAAAAACTGTATACCTTTACGTCTGTTGCTAAATGAATTAATAATTCTAATAGCGCACACATCAGCCATTTCTCGATTAAATGATGCACACGGCTATCAACTTTATCATCTGAATGAATGGTTTTTCCCAGACTTGGTTGTTGCTTTCTCTGTTTTCTTTCCTTTGGAAATGCTACCAACGGATTGCCCAAAATCTAAAAAAAATTAAAACCACAATCTTAATAGCTATATAATATAAATATGGATACGTACAGCAATTCATTAAGCTCGCCGACCCAAAAGGGCCCCACGAAATAGCGTCACACGCCCAATCTTTTCATCTACACAGTTTTGCTCATTTTCTGAGGCCTTTGGGCGGTAAAGTTCTTGTCAGTCGGGTGCACGCAGGGCTAAGCAAGGTTAGCAGTCCACGTCAGGGCGTTGGTCAGCAAAGTTCTTATCAATGGCTTGCACTCTGGGTTATGCAAACCGGGGCCCCTATCCTTGTGTTGCTCTTGCCTAATGCTAGGGTACATCGAGCGCTAGAATAATATTATATTATTATTATT
Source organism: Erpetoichthys calabaricus (assembly GCF_900747795.2). Classification (NCBI taxonomy): domain Eukaryota; kingdom Metazoa; phylum Chordata; class Cladistia; order Polypteriformes; family Polypteridae; genus Erpetoichthys; species Erpetoichthys calabaricus. The sequence continues at coordinate 1,062,567 of NW_026261590.1, read as the reverse complement.
AATAATAATACATTCTATTTATATAGAACCTATTCCACGCACAAGGCACTTACAGAATATAAGAAGCAGATCATAACGTCATAAATAAATAAAGAAGATTACGACCAAAAATTCAAAGAAAAAAAATAAATAAATAAAGCAAACACATACAGTAGGCTGACCCCTGAAGATCACAGGTGTCCTTATTGTCTGTGATGTGAACGCCAAAATACATACACACCCCGATTTTGATATTAACAGCAAAATTTTATTTTTTCTTATTTTCATAGCTGTAGGTTGCCGAGGTGCCGTCACACTTCCTAATAAGGTGGTTGCAACTCGTCTTGGCGGTTTTGTGGTGTTTTTTCTGTGAGACTGTCGTTAATCGAGATTCAAGCAATTTCTCACGTGCTGAAATATTGTTAAAATAAAATAATAAGGTGGTGGATGTATTTTTAAAATTAACATTGTACATACAAATATCATTGTAACGTTTAAGGTGTAAACCAATGGTTTTCACTAATTATTATATTATATTATATATATATATATATATATATATATATATATATATATATATATATATTATACAATCTTACCGGACGATTCGGTACTAATTCTATGTCGATCGGAAAGCTGAGCATCAAATTCAACCGAATCTAAGAAGCGAGCCATAATGCTCCAGGAATGCAGAATGCATTAAAATATTTTAATGTGTAATTCGGCTCAAGTCAGCTATATATTAGGCTGATAACCATCCAACATTAATCAAACATTATCGTTTATAAACACACGGTGAAAACATAAATAAAAATATTTCATGGAATTTTATCATTTTATGTCATGTATCAGGGTACTTCTAGAATGTTCCAACGTTATCACTTAGACAGCCGGTGAAACGTATATTCCAATGAGTTTTTTTTTTTATCAAATTTTATTCTATGGTGCCTCTAGAATGTTCCAACAAGGCCCCCGGGGTCAAGTACACGCGTCTTATCTCAATGATCAGCAACAGATGTTAATTTTGTAAAGAAACCTAGAATTCCATTTTACCATTTCATTTGTGTATATTATTATGATATGATATATGCCATAATTTAAAAGTACATGTCTTACTTTTGCACTTCTGCTCGGATGCGAACCCTGATCTCCTGGCTTAGAAAATGACAGCTCTATGTGTGCCACGCCACAGGCTTTCATACGTACTAAATGCGCCGGTTCTTTTTTTCCCTATTTTAAGGCACAAGTTCATCATACCATGGGACAAAAAGTCTACTTAAACGTGTACACACCATCATGACTTATATATAAATATTAACGCGCTACCGGATTTTTTATTTATTATACAGGACCGTCTGCCCTGGCCTGTCTTACCAACTTCTAGACCTATCAAATTAAATGGCGCGTATTAAGAATAACAACAAAGAGCATTCCATTTTACTTTTAAATTATGGCTTTATAATAGTATATCAAAACGTAATGCACAATCATAATATACACAATTTAAATGTACATGTCTTACTTTTGCACTTCTGCTCGGATGCGCCATGAAATCTCCTGGCTTAGAAAAATGACCGCTCGAATACCCGAAGCATCATTGTATGTGTTACGATATTTTTGTCTGTTGCTGTTTAATCCATATGCTAATACATTTTCCATAGACAGAGTCGTTCATGCTTTTTTGACAGCAACGCCATGTTGCCTTCAATCCATAGACATTTCACACTCCCGCCAACAGGTCTGTATCCTGATTGGCTATTATGAACATGGGAAGTGCTCGATGCAGCCAGCGCATGCCCGAACCAGCCTGGTGTAATGCCATTGGCTAGCTTAACATGAGGCTTGTGTTTGTTGATTGGTTAAAAATATGCTGGCGGGTTATCTTAAAAAATCTTATCTTTAAATGCTTTGATTGGCCGAGCGTTGTAAAAAGCATCGCCCAAAAGCATATTTAAAGAACGGTTTTTGCACCGAAAGCCTCTGGGCCTCCTCAATAACAAGAATTGGGTATGTTGTGATGAGCGCAGGCGTTCATCCCGTTATGACTGATACTTAATAGTGGTGGACAATGCCAACCTGCTAAGGTCAGAAAGAAGACACTAACACTTGTTTACAGCTAACAATTCTTCTGACCGAGCAATTGCTGGCTGGCTGAGACCGCCACTTTGCGTGGTTTTAACCGACCGCTTATCAGTGTCCCTGTGTCGCTGGGGCCAGTCGAGTGTTTGATGGTCCGTCGCGGCATCGCCGTTGCTTGCAGGCCGTTTACCCGTGTTGCTGGGGCCAGTCGAGCGTTCTCGATGGTCCGTCGCGGCATCGGAGCTTGCTGGTTCATCGCTGAGACACACCATTGTTTTCTTTATTTTACTAGAAAGCAGCAAGACATGGATTCTGAAGCAACAAAAGCGACCGTTAAAGCAGAGGCCAAGTTCATCATTGTAGAAGAATACCAGCCTATAGAAGGTGAACCAGAGAAATCTAAACAGGTAATTTTGAATAGATTTTTCTTGGCTTACACAGTTGTATTGCTTTTTTTTCTTTTTAAAGGAGCAGCCCAAAAGAGAAACTCAACAGTCCGTGAAAAAGACTGAAGCATCTGCTGGAGGCCCGACGACATCTTACGAGAAAAAGACTGATGCACCTGTCCTAGACGACAAGACCTTGGACATGGCGAGTCTGGGTTTAAGAAATTTTCTGTTAAACCTATCTACATGGCAGTACAAAAATAGGTTCTCATTTTATTTTATTTTAACTTGACAGATTGCATGTGCGGAGCCCAAGTATTATGCAAAAGAAGTAATTTCTGCAACATTGAAAGGCCTTATCGCTAAAAAGAAAGATGATTTAAACCCTGATGTTAAAGAATTAATGCGCGACATTGAAAGGCTTACTGAAAGAATGCCTGGCTTAGTGGAGTGTTTCCTTTTTTCGGATAGAAGGGCCGATGTAAAAAGCATACCGGCTATTTCACGCGTGACTAGATGTATCAATAGGGAATACCGTTCCTGTAATGACACGCGATACATTTGTGTCTTTTAAGCCACATAGCTTATATCTGTTCCAACACTGAGGACGATTGTGTTGAGAAAGCTATCCAGATGGCTTCTGATATATTGTCCAGAATTCTGTTATGTTTTTCGAGTGGGAATATAACATTTTTTTCCCTATATTAGAGTGACTTTAAGATGGCCGGTGAGGTCTTTAAACACGTTGTAAAAGATTGTTCAACTTCAAGTCTCAAGACCGGTGTGTAATTTCCCCAAACACTCGTCAGCCATCGCAGTCACAGAGCCGGATTGATTTTAATGAAGCATTGTGTGAACGCTGTTGCAGCTTCCGTGGTTAGTACCTGTGTAAGAGATGTATTAATAGGGTCTTGTTTAGTATGTCGTTTGGGTGACAAATCTCAGGATGGTCACAGTTGTCTTTTACTAGAATCTGATTCTGAGGAAATGCACCCTTGTGTTTCCAGCATCTGTCAACAGATCAGTATTAAAGATTAATTCAAACGGTGTTTTCTATGATTAAACCCTTGTGTGGATTAAGAATTGTGAAACCGACTAAAATTCATATTAACTGTCTGAAACAGTTTGTTGCCGTAGTAAACACTTTTCAGCTCATACAAAAGATGCAACATGCAACAAAACCCAAGATTCGGGCAGCAGCTTTTCAACTTGTCTCTAATCACCATTACAGTTTATTTTTTAAAGCCAACATCGATTTACAGAAATCTAATCAAAAGGCCTTATCCATGCTAAACAAGACCTGTTTGTGTTATATTTTCTGTTGACTAACTGTTGTGTTGTGTTTTGGTTTTGTTGTCAGAGGAACCCAAGACTCAGCAGCTAGAACAAGGAAAACCAGGTCCCAACCCATCGTGACACGTAATACAACCTATAGAACGTTTTCTCCTTATATTATACCTGCTAGAAAAAGATTCATTATGACCATAATCGGTCGCTCAGTCGTCTGGACTTATGTTTTTAGCTCTGTTGAACATTTAGGGGAAAAATGTGATGAATGTCAAGAGAACAAATGCATACCAGATGGACACATTTGTAATATTTGGTTCACTAAACCATTTATTGCATATAAACAGAGCTTATTTATGCTTGAAAGGGCTAGAAAAGGATAGACTTGTGTCCTGTGTGTGTGCTTTGCTAAAAATGTATAACTTGCCTTGTTTTCATAAAGCTATCAAGAATGATGTGGATGATATTATAGCAGAGTTTGAGAAGGGCGAGATACCCATTGATGCTTACGCACAACTAATCCAGCCTGTGAAGAGCAGCTTTATGTGGTCGGCTCTGTTCTAAACAGAGAAAATAGGCTCACATAATTTAGTGAAATACAAATATATTAAACATGTGTTGACTTAAACATTTGATTTAGATGTATTACCGGCTCACTGATGGGTTGGGACCTGGTTTGCAATTTGATTTGTGTTTTCAACAGAGAATACAATTCTTGTATTTTCGCTTCTTTTCAATTGAATTGCTAATCTGTATACAAACAAGCTTGTGTGGCTATTTTACAACTGTTTAACTTGCTTTTATTCATACTTTTAAGCAATTAAGGTATAACAGTGTGTAACCCGGAAAGTGAAGACATCATGTTATTTTGCTATGTTTGGAATTTTTCTTCAATAAAAATTGTTTAAAGCACTTTTTTGGTATCTTTTTGTTTCATTCAATAAAACTTGTTGTTTTAAATCACTTTGGTATCTACGATATGCCCTGCTTTATAAAGGGCATGGTTTAACATGGCTGTTTGGGATGCACTGCCAGGCTCCTTGGGTGTGTAATCGAGTCTCTGTAAGGTTTTCTTTTCCATCCTCTGTCTCTGGTCTGTCACTCAAGCTCTCTGTACTCTCTGTCCACACACCAGCGCTGTGTGCAGCCAGGAGCAGGATGCCTGCTCTGCCCAAATTGCTGACTTACCTTTCGACACCTTACAGGGGCCCGAAGGACTGGCTCGGATCACAAAGATGAACAGACCCCAGTTTTTAGGATCAAGGCTAAGAGCAGCCAACTATTTTCTATACGCACGACTGACAAAACCCCCCCGATGCCAGTCAAACAGCGCACCCCGACAACAGGGAGAGATCAGAGCCCGGGGAAACACCCACATTAACACAGGTGGCATACAGCGGGTACTGGAAATGCCAGGGGGCGGGACATACACCTGTCAAAAATTTATGATATATAAAAGTGATACTCCTTTACTACTCTCGATGACATGTAAGTAGTATAAGCCAGGCACCTTCTGTCAAAATGATTTATGACCTTAAACCCCGCCCTTTTTTGATGCATGTCTGACCCTTCCTTGAACCCGCCCCAGGAAACTGTCAAGTGCAGACTTGATGGATGTCTGCCCCCTCCTTCACCCCGGCCCCCCTCTCCCGAGGACAAGTCCAGGCATGTCAGGGGCCCTCAACATGGTTGGGCAAGTTTCTATCAAACCCTGCCTCCAGCCCTGGTCAGGCCGCCCCTGATGACTGGCTCCTTCCACTTCCTTACCCACTTCTTCCGAGGACAGGCCCAGAACATGTTCCAGCCAGAGCGATCTACCTTATAGCCGTTCCTGCCTCTACTGTTTTGGGTAAGAACCCTCTGTATCTATTATTTAAAATATCTATTACTTTAAATATCTATCTAAACTTTGCTTTATCACTTGTAAACTGTATTTATTACTTTATCTAAGTCAAGCAGAGAAAGACCCCAGACAGTCTCTGCACGGACAAGATATCCTGCTGTTAGCAGCCCCACAGTTGACACAGGAGAGTGGAGCAGGCAGTCTCCGAGTGCGCCTGTCCAGGGCTGAAGCTCTAAGCGTACACGCAGGCAAGTGCGTGTAGTTCAAAATACAAGCTGACCGGATCTCTCTTTCTACACAGACTCTGAGCAGGCAGACCCTTCTCCCCCCTCCCCTCTGCGCCCCCGCGAGCAGGCACGTGTCAATAGCTGGAAGGTGTATGAGCCCGGAGCGCCACTAGATACAGCCAATGTTGGTCACAGGCCGGGAAACTGACAGCCTCCTACCCCCCTGCTGTGTTCTGCGCAAGCATGGTTATCAGCAGCTGGGCATAAACCTCCACGAGAGGTAAAAGGCTTTAATGATAACTAGTTCGATATAAGCCCTGTAAAAAAATCACACACATTGTTAAATAATATGCAACAGGGTCCTTTTAAAGAACATTTGAAACGTATTTAAAAAAAAAAAAAAAAAATCAAGCCTTGGCTGTATATTTTGTTTATCTTTAAAAAAGCCCTATTCCATCCAAGTTAGATCGGACCTCTGGGGATAGAGAAATGTGTTTTAAAACACTCTTTGGTAAAACCTTTGGGAGCGATTTACAGCTCACAGGCGCCTGTTGGGTCCAGGCTCAGGCCAGATCATGATCTTTAAACCCATGTCAGATCATTCGGGGGTCAGTTTGAAAAATGGCCTCACCTTGTGACATACATATACTAAATGAAATCGACGGGTTACAAAGGTTGACTTTTAAAAAAATATTGGACTTTTCGGTGTCCGACCGAAGGCACAGATATGAACCGGACAATGGCCAATACATGGATGTCCACTTAAAAATGATTGTCATGCATCTGATATCACAAATCACTTCCAAAATACCACTCTTTTCTCTATAAATTGAGCAGCGTCAGGAACACAACCCTTTTCTCCACTCACCCTGAGAACGACAAGATGTCTGCTAATTTCAGCTGTGATGGTGTGTGTTTTCACGTAATTCTTAAATAAAAAAAAAAAAGATCTATGTCTACAATGTGCGTATGTGTTTGTGCGTGCTTGTGAACGCTCGTGCGTGTACTCGCTTGGGAGCAGGCGTACGTGTACATGTACGCGAGTTTGGGGGTGCACTCAGGAATAAGCGTTTTCATTCATCTCGCTAAATGTAATTCTTAATAACGCATCAAGTGTAAATGAAAAGGTTTAAAATGTTCCTGTATTTATGAGCTTATATCTTAAGAACCAGGCTGCCCTTTTTAAACATCTTGGTGTAGGGAATGCGCGTGCGCTTTGTTAAAGTGCTTAGGTTATTTACAAATAACTTATTTAGGGCAAGAGTCTTTCTAGCTACGGTAAAACAGCTTTTTTTATATGGACACGCATCTATCGGAATGAATCGTGGATGAAAAGGTGCAGGGATTAAGTGCATGAACTGTGTGTGTGTGTGTGGATTGCTTGTTTAAAGAGCATGCATTTTTTTTTTATGAACCGCTGCAAGCCTTGGAAGCGGAGCTCGTTATTTTAAAGAGCTTATGCCTTTGTTTTTTTATTTTTTAGACGCTAATCCTTTACAGAGTGAATCAGTTTCTCAAAGGGTTTCCCACGGGATGCCCAACAGCAGTAAGTGTCATTTTAGATTTCAGTTTTAAGAAAGAAATGTAGGAGGCATACAGTTTGTGAAAAGAGGGATACAGAAATCCAGATTTTGTGAAAAGAGGGCTTTAACTAAGAAGTTCATACTTTATTTCCAGATCGCAGCGTCCCCTGGTGTTTTAACTCAAGTGTTGGAAGGATCAGAAAATCTTGTCCTGTACCATCCATATTACTAACTGAGAATGCTAAACCGGATGATGGACGCAGGCACATCCGGCAATGGGCCGTAGCTGCAAAAAGACGTACTGCGCAGGCGCAAAAAGAGTCCGCGAGGGTCGGCTGAGGAGCCGAGAAAGGCGGATAGAAGAGGGCGAGAGAGGCGGATGAGGGGCCGCGAGAGGCGGACAAGACCACAGAAAAAAGGAGTGAGCACAGGAAAAATTGAGAAATGAGGCGCAAAGAGCACCGAAAAAAGGAAACGGCACATAAAAAAGTATTCAAACGCAAGCAAAGCACGAAACACATTGCACACGAAACTAGACCCAAAAAAAAAAAAAGAGGCTCGCGCACAACAGCAAGGCACCCCCCCCCCCCAGGCACCGGACGGGACACACACCAAGAGGGGGATTCAACAAGCCCATGGAACACAAAAAAAAGAACACAAAACCACCCCACAGACCCTACAAGCGAGGGACGGGACACACACAAAGAGGGGGATTCAACAAGACACAGGAACACAAAAAGAAAGAAGACGCTCGCGCGACAACAATCCTCACCCCCCCCCCCCACCACACACACACACACACACACACACACACACATCCATAAGAAGTGACACCCAAAGCCGCATATTCTAAAGTGAACATCAACACCTTCACACTAGACAGCATAGGTGTCAGCATTGGTGGATCTCCTTACAATAAAGCACTATTAACCGTTCAACTGCAGAAAAAGAAACATATTAACAGTGACTGCGATCCTCCTTATTACTTATCCATATTTCACATGCTGAGAAAGAAACAAGTCATGAATACACGGTCACGGGTACAAAACGAAAAGGAAAGGATAACAGGAACAAACACACGAACACGAAAGAAACAACAAAATAGACGGCTATGCAGCATAGGTGGATCTCATTACAATAAGGCACTATTAACCGTTCAACCGCAGAAAAGGCTCCATATTAACAGTGTGTGCAATTCTCCTTATTACTTATCCATATTTCTAAAAGAAAAAATGTCTCGACTCCAAAAACGCTCAACTAAAGCTTCTAACTAACGATGTACCTAAAAGTAAAAACTTTATGAACTGCATTAGATCCTACAATGGTTCATTTGCTTTTGCATATACCGGAGTAAATATCAGGCCACCAAAAGGCAATGGCCCATACTACTTTCGCATATGTGCACAAATACTGCATCGCATTGGAACAGTGCACCCTGAAACAAATCAACAACGCAAATATGCACAAATCTACATCCTAGATCCACATTACACAATCTATCAATCACAGTGCTGCATCGCAACAGGCACGGATTCAAAACGAAACACCTCCCGTCTCAGACATACGTTAATGGCAGCGAAGGCTACAACGGGCTTCTCACACAGCACAGGCAAATCGATTACAGCTCCAAAACACCACGTCCCAAATACTACACATGCAACAACGCGCCTCTCAAACGGCACAAGCAAAACATACACCAGGAAAATTCATTCGGATTAATGAATGTCATTTGCAATCATTGTCATTTAGTTCACTTCCCGGAAGAAACAACTGGCAATACAAGTTATACATTTACACATTGTTGTCAAAAGGGTCAAATTAGACTGCCTTCTTTACATTCATATACTGAATATCTACAGAGGCTTATAACTGACGATGTACCTGAAAGTGAAATCTTTATCAACTGCATTAGATCCTACAAATCGGTATCCACTATGAACATTAACGGTGGCACTGCACGTGACATGCGTCTTGAAAAAATGTTGTTTATTGATGAATGTTCAATGGCATGAAGTCACTTACTCAACACCATTCATAAACTTCTACAAACGTTTATGAATAATAATATTCGATTTGAAGGAAAGGTACTTTTATGAGGAGGAGATTTTAGACAGTGATTAGCTATTCTTCCAGATGCCATGCACTCAGCTATTGTTCAGTGCACCTTAAAATACGCAGACAATTGGCATTGCTTTCAAAAGATACAGTTAGTAAAAAAGATACGATGTCCAGAACCAGATCATAACAATTGCTTATTACAACCGAGAGATGGTACACTCACCAATACAGATGGACTTCAGCCACATATTATTACAATTCCTCAAGCCTTTATCTGCGACAACTTAGTTACAGAGACATTTCGAACAGCAATCTCATTAGACCAAATGCCCCTTTTAACACAACGCACTATATTATGTCCAAAAAATATTAATATGGAAAACATTAATACCCAAGTCATTCCATTACTTCCTGGAGAGACAACTCTTTCTAAGCTCTGACAAACTTGACTCTGATCACAACAATAACCATCTTAAATGACCTTACAAGTTCTGAGCTGGAATTACCTTTTACACTTAAACGGCGTGTACAAAGAAATTTTCAAATAAACCTTTACACTGTGCCACACACTTTATTGTTTGCTTTCTATTTGCATCATCTACACCGTCACACTATTCTATATCTCATTCATACATCACGCTCTTTGTCATTCCCAACACCAGGGGTTGGCGAGCGAAGCGAGCAGGGGGCGGAGCCCCCTAGTAACTGGCAGAATCTACAAACACCGCCTCTCTCCGAGAGCGGCGCTCAGCATATCTCCGGAGCCCTCTGAGCTCAGCTTTAATTCCAATCTCTTGCAGTCTTCTCCACTCTCACCGACGCCATCTTTTTCTAACAGGTGGTCCCCTTTGTCGGCAACGCTTCACTCTGACCGCGGATATCGGCGCAGAAACCGCTATTCACCCCTATATTCCCTTCGTCCTGACCACCAGCGGAGACATTGAGAAAGACTGGAGCAGCTGACTGAACAACTTCACCAATTACTGGTGCAATTTGTAGAATTAGAGGCTCCTGTGTACAACTCCATACCTGAAATGTGTTTAGACTTGATGCATATGATTGCATTTTACATTCATCTAACCCAAAAAGGAGCAGTTTTATATTACTGTACTTTTTTCATGAAAACAACATTGACTGCAAATTATTATTATATTCTGTGATCATAATTGCAAATTATTATTATATTCTGTGATCATAATTGTAGCCTTTGATTAAATTTAGGTCATACCTGAAAACCGCTGTAGCAGAAGCAGCGACACCAGCAGTGACAGCAGCGGCAGTGATACAGACGTTGTGTGTGAATATTCTGGAGGGCGTAAAGGTAGGAAAAGACCGTCCAGTGAAAACCTGAGACTATTTAAAAAGAGATGTCTGATAACCTAGAATATTCCATAAAGCCCCGTAAAATCCCCACCCCTCCACGATCTCCTCAAATTGTTCAATCACCACACCCAGTGACACATCCAATCGACAATTTTGACCTCATTAATAATTCGCTCCAGGTTCTAAATTCTGATGGAATAGCCGTAGTTAACGCTCTGCTGGAGCTTTTGAAGAATACTTCTTCTGAGGCCAAAACGTCCTCAGGCCCATCACAACAACCTAATGCCCTAGACACGAATGTAAAAACCCCACAAACTTCTACCTCTGGTGCAAGTAGACCCCACTTCAACACTTCCCTGTCAGTGACGCAGTAATACAGCCTTCTGCCTCAGGGTGCCGCAATGTCCATCTTCAGCGCTCGCCTGCTGATGATTTAACAGGGTCAGATACTTCAACTCCTCAGACAGACTCCGGAGTGACTAATCCGTCCGGGGTAAACTCGACTCTCGAAGCCAGCTCTCCACAGCCATCTACCTCGCATACGGACAATCCTTCGTCTCCAGACCTGTCAGTAAGCTCCCCGCAGCCCTCCACTTCTAGATTAAATAATTTATCTATAACAGAGCGTCCAAAACTTAATATCGAGATTAGACACCGCTTCAGTTTTTCTGAGGCCTACACACTTAATTCATTCTGCCGAAGTTTTTAATCATATACACGAGACCCTTCAACAAATATTAGACAGTTTTACGAGCACTTTGAATCCTAGGGATCTAGTGCAGTTAGAATTACGGGCCGAATCTCTCAACCCCAGTATTTTTTCCTAACCCCCGCGGGTACGCTTTCTGTGGAGGATTTTTTTTAATCAAATTGAATTACTTCTCCAGAGTCATGCTACTATTTTAGCCGAATCTACCTCTGACGATAATCGTTCAGGTAGTGAGGGTTCCATCTGGGGAATCTAAGCGTAAAGCCTGTACCCTTTTCAACGATTTAATCGTTCAAAAGAAACAGAAGTACCTATGAATCTCCTTCAATCCGGATGATCAGTGCTGTTTTGCCAGGGGTTTGTTGGCAGTATTAAACGCCAAGTTCAGAAACAATCAGAATTAGTGTGAACAAGAGGCTCGTCGATTGAATGTCAGGGTCGGATTATCAACGGATCAGAAAGTAACGTTTTCAGATATTGAAAAGTTTGAGGGGTTAATGGGAATTAAAATTATCGTCTAGTACCGGGAACCAAACACTAACGCTCTATTAAAATTTGAAGCATCCCGTGCCAGAAAAACAAAGACGGCTTCCCCGTTTTTGCACCATGAACATTATTACAGTATTTTGAATCTAAAAGGCTTTCTGGGATTTTCGCTACACGGGGTATTCTAGCCCGTCACGACATAGTTGTGAGCAACATTTTGACGTCTGTTTATCTACAGACTGTCGTTGGGTTGACGGGGAGGCTTTTCGATGTTCCGATTGTCAGCGTTTGTCGATCAAGGTTTTGTTTCAAACTCCACAAAACACGCAAATGGAATGAAAAGACACGCAGGTCTGAAAGTATCTGCGACGTCCATAAAGTCTGCCCTATCTGCAAATGGAGATACATAGTGAATGCCGAGTCAAAACCTCACAAGTGTCGACCCTAACACTGTCACATTTGTAGAATGGTCATGAAAGAATCGGATGAAAATCAGTGTTTATTCAAAGCTTAGCACAAAGACTGATCCACAAAAAGTACGTGTTTTATCATTTTGAGTGCCATCAAGATGACGGAATCCATATCCCCAATTACATCCACTGCATGCATTGGAATGGTCAATCGTGGAGTTGGAGGACTGCGTCGCAAAGTTCCTCCACAGATATCGATGTCCGAAATACCAAGAATACACATTCATAGCTCACAATTCTAAGGGTTATGACGGCTATTTCCCAATGAAATATCTCGTTGAGAGCGGGCAAACTCCAATGGTTACAGCTCAGGGTTGTAAACTAATCTGTTTTATAGAAGAAGATTATGACTTGAGATTTATCGACTCGTTGAGCTTCTTACCCATGAAATTGAGCGGTATGTCCAAGGCCATGGAATTCCAGGCTCAAAAAGGATACTTTCCCCATTTCTTTAACTCCGTTGAAAATCAAAATTACATCGGGCTGCACCCCGAGCCTAAATATTACGGCATTCAACACATAAGCCAGGAAAGAGGAATTTGTGTCTTGGTACGATTCGATTAAAAGCGGTTCCTTCAACTTTAGACGAGAATTGGCTTACTATTGTAGAAACGACGTGGTTATTTTGAGAACAGCATGCATGAAATTTAGAGAGGAAATGCTCAGGATCGGTAATATTGATCCTTTTCAGTGTATGACCCTAGCTTCTCTCTGCCTGTCCATGTATAGACAAAATTGCATGCCTGATAATGCGATTGGAATAATTCCAAGTGATCATTACAAAAGTACTCACAAAGCTTATTCTAATGCTTCTATTCAATGGCTGATGTTTCTTTCCGAGAAGGAAAAAAAAAACATTCAGCATGCCCTGAATCACGGTGAAGTAAAGATGGGTTCCTTTTATCTAGACGGTTACGCCGAAGTTCAGGGTGTCCCGACGGCCTTTGAGTTTGCTGGCTGCTTTTATCACGGCTGCCCAGAATGCTAAGATGCGCAAGCTAAACATCCTCTCACGGGGGCGCCTTATGCCGATTTGTTTAAAAAGTTTGACGACACACTGAAGAAATTGCGTGAATAATTTAATCTGACAGAGTGATTTGGGAATATCAGTGGGATTCGGAGCTTCAGGATTTCTTAAAACACTGAGTTTCCTGAACCTATCAATCCCCATGATGCCCTGTATGGAGGGCACACCAACGCTATCAAATTATATCATAAGTTTCAAGGCGACGATCAAATGCATTATTATGATTTTACAAGTCTGTACCCTTACGTCAACAAAACAAAAACCTACCCGATCGGCCATCCGACCTTTGTTTTAGAGGAGTTTGCAGATCTTAAACATTACTTCGGGCTCGTTAAAATCACCATGCTAGCCCCTCGCAATCTGTATTTTTTGATCCTCCCTTTAAGAATTTGCAGTAAATTGATGTTCACACACGTACGTGTGCAGAAACCCAAACATCCACCGGACTTTGCCGTCACAATGATCGGGAAAGGTCTTCAACAGGAACATAGTGCAGCGTTGAAATACTAAAGGCCTTAGATAAAGAGTATAGAGTTTTAAAAATACATGAGATATGGCACTATGAACAGAGCAACGCCGATTTATTTTCCCCCCCCGATTACATTAAAATTCATCTGAAAGGCAAACAGGAAGCCTCTGGGTGGCCCTCGTGGGCCCAGGACGAGGCCTCCCGCAGGCGCTATGTTGATGACTATTTCGTAAAAGAAGGCGTATTATTGGAGAATGAAAACATCGCCTCCAACCCCGCAAAGAGACAAATTTCCAAGTTATTTCTGAATTCTCTTTAGGGAAAATTCGGTCAGAAACCTAACCAACTGACCATGACGTTTGTTAAACGCACCCAAGAATTCTTCGATTACCTGTTCTCAGACGTGTATCAGGTGTCCTGTTTTGGTTTTGTCAGCGACAAAATCGCTCAAGTGCAGTGGAGGTATGTGGATGACAGATACGTTCTACCCGGTCCCGTCAACGTGGTGATCGCCGCTTTTACAACGGCCTATGCCCGCCTAGAATTGTACCATTTGCTGGTTCGTTTAGGGCCGAGGATTCTGTATCATAATACAGATTCCATTATCTTCACAGCCTCGCCCAGGCAGTACACCCCGCCGCTCGGTGATTATTTAGGGGAACTCACCAGCGAACTAGATCCCGACGACTTCATAGAAGAATTTGTTTCTGGGGGCCTGAAAACGTACGTGTACAAAACGTTCAAAGGCAAGGTATGCATGAAGGTAAAGGGCATTACTCTCAATCACAAAACGGCTAAAGCAGTAAACCTATACTGTTTAATGGATCTAGTGCATAGTTTTGTAGAACACGATCTCACAAAAGAAATAACGGTTCATGGCGCACAAATTCATAGGAACAAAAAAATCTGACATTGCAAAACCGTCCACTCAGAAAAAGATTCAGAGTGGTGTACGACAAAAGGGTTCTATTGCCCGATTTCACAACTCTCCTATGGATACTAAAGAGGGTTTTGATGTTAGACTTCAGCATTCGTTCTTGAAAATAGTCTCGGGACCCTCTTGTTCGGGCAAATCGCATTATGTGAAAAAGCTTCTGGAACACGCGGATCATGTCCTTTGTCACTCTGACAATATACTCTGGTTTTACAGCTGCTGGCAGTCTCTGTACGACGAGCTGCTAGCCCGATTTCCCAAAACCAAATTTTTGGAGGGTTTACCCGTATCCTTAAGTGACAATGAACTACTGCCGCCTGACCTGTTAACTTGGTGATCGTCGATGATTTGATGGAACAGGCGAGTCATAGTGAAGAGAGAGAGAGAGAGAGAGGGCCTTCATAAAATATACTTCACCACAGGAATTTGTCCATCATTTACTTGGTCCAAAATTTATTTTTTCAAGGCAAGAAAAGTAGAACTATAAACCTAAATGCCAATTATATTACCCTCTTTAAAAATCCTCGAGATAAACTGCAAATTACCAATTTAGTGCGTCAAATGTATCCTGGGAGGGTTACATTTTTCTTGAAGGCTTTTGAGGACGCTACAAGGCAACCTTACGGTTATCTGCTGGTGGATCTGAAAGCCCACACGCCTGACGAATTTCGTGTACGTACCAGTTTATTTCCTCCCACCTGGCCTGCGGTGTACGTCGTGAAAAGATAAAGACGGGCAATTTTCCCAAGTATTTGAGAAAGAGCAGGCATGTCGTGCAGAATAAGAAATTTCCCTCTGCTCAAGACCCTACATAGGGGCTCCTGTAGTCGAAGAAAAGCAGTGCTGAGCGATGCTCTGGACGATTTAATTTACGCTCTGTCAGAAATAGCTCTCGATACTTTAAAAGGCCGCGTTCCCCTGACGTCCAGACAGTTCAAGTTGCTGAAGAAACATCGTTTCTCCATTAAAAAACTCTGCAATAAAAAACTCACCATTAAAAAGAAAAAAGCCCTTTTAAATCAGAAAGGGGGGTTTCTTGGTGCCCTATTAAGCGCCACCTTTCCTTTCATTACTAGTTTAATAGGGTTGAGAGTATAAATATGGAATACACGCGCAAGATGTACCTGGTCCCTCAACAGCAAATGGTTCAATGGCAATAGAAAGCTCCAGCTTCCCCAACCTTTTAAACACTATAGAAAGTGAACTGGATAAACAAATGAAATTCATACTCTAACTTAGTGACTTGAGCACAGAGGCAAAAGTTAAACTTTATACGAGCGTCTTGCAAAGATACTTGACCTTTGTGAAAAAAGCAGATAAAGAAACGGGGTCTCTGGCGCTATTGATGTCTGCTGAGAGCAAAGAGGAACCGATGGGGGCTCTCAAAGAGACTCCTAGTACCCCCGAAGACCGGTTGTACAACGAGATTTTGAAAAGTGCACCGGATAAATCAAAGAAATACACCAAAATTATTTTACACTAAATGTCGTATAACCCTA
The DNA here is from genome assembly GCF_900747795.2 of Erpetoichthys calabaricus. Lineage (NCBI taxonomy): Eukaryota > Metazoa > Chordata > Cladistia > Polypteriformes > Polypteridae > Erpetoichthys > Erpetoichthys calabaricus. Next base: position 1,046,268 of record NW_026261590.1, on the reverse strand, counting down.
ATACAACCTACTGGAATGTCTGGGGAGAGAGTTTGTGGTTCGTGGAGAACCGTTACCTGGAACGAATATGGTCGATCTAATGCGGAACTTGACCGCCCAGCACAACATACTGTCCTATCAGAGACCTAGGGGGTTGGGCCCTCCCCCTGCGTGACACCCATCATCTTACAACTATAGACCCTGGACAAATTGTATCTGAGTGGAACTCAGGCCCTGGACAGCTCGTCCTCGAGGGCGGGTGCATGCAGGGTTTCTGCCTGTTCTGAGAGTCTGTGTAGACAGAGAGAGCCAGACAGCATGTATTTCTCTGGGCTTTTTCAGCGTAGAGACTGTCTGAGATGAAGAAGGCAGCTTGACTTAAGAGGTTTACAAGTGATAAAGCAAAGGTTAGATAGATACAGAGGGTTCTTACCCAAAGCAGTAGAGGCAGGAATGGCTATAAGGCAGATCGGACCGGCCGGAACATGTGTGTGAGGTCATGTCATCAGGAGAAGTGGTCAAGGAAGTGGAAGGGTTGACTGACCAGGGCTGGAGGCAAAGGCAGAGAAAATAAGGCATTGGAAGTTGAATATATAATTTTTAACAGAAAACTCAACACTTCCAAAGAGTGGTTATTCTTCCAAAGGCTCCAGTCAGCCTCTAGAATCGGCGCAAAGGCCCTCGGACAGTCTATTAAACATCTTTCACGCAGCCCAGTAAATTGAACTAATTGTGCGAGTGTGCCACAAATGTTTATTTTTAAAGAAAACTTGTTTGTTTTTTTCAGAACCTGCGTCACCAGGATTACTGACTCAGATACTCTGGGAATCACCGCAGTTTGCATCATCACGCGGACTTCTCACCCAAACAGTCAGCGAATCTGAAAGAAATGATGCCGGGGCAAAGGCTGCTGAGCAGAAATCGACCAAGTTCTATTGGATTTTCAAAGTGCATCAGTGGACCTTTTACCACTTTCTCCAGATTTACGTGAAAAGGTTATTTTATTGTACTCTATTTTAGAAAACTTGTTCCCCAGATAATGTCAGGCAATGAGTGGCGATGATAAAAGCATGAAAAGGCGTGCAAGTGAGGACTTGGACGCTGGGAGCGGTTCTCAAAATGCTGGGTTATTGCAGGACATGGTGAATGAGCTTAGTTACTCTATTCGGCCTCCAAAAAATGCCTACTCCTCCACTCCGATATTTTAATGAATTGTAATATATTAATTGGCAAAATCAAAACATGATACAAATAAATAATATAATAGCTACCATGAGAGTTCCTTCACCTGTTACCACTCCCATTGACTTTGACCAGCTTGACTACCTTTTAGAAACCCTGCATCCAGTAGCCACCCCGATGAAATGCTAACATTAAATAATTCGTTAGAAAGGTTTTAGAGGTCTTTGAATGAAAATGTGAATGCTCAAATGGGTCGTGGCTTAACGAACACTGTGGGGATTGCAAATGCACAGCCTTTTGGTCCACCCACCCAGAACGCTGCCCCCTCTCAGAGTATGGTTACACCAGTCTCAGCTACCCCTTTGGTTACATTTGTTTCAGTTATACGTTTTGTACCCTCTACTTCTGTCTCAGTCATGGCGACCTCTGCTCCAGTCACTATCTTCAGTCAGCGTCTCTTCTGCCTCAGTCCCTGTAGCTAACACTTCTGTTTCAGTATCCCCATCTGTAGCTAACCTCTCTATTCATTCCGTACCCTCTAACCCTCCTGCTGTATTTAACGCTTCAGTCTCTGTAGCTCACACCTCTAATCCCTCTTTTTCAGTCACTGTTTCCTCAGGCCCTGTTGCATTGCCATTTGTAGCTATCCCATCAACCTCCACAGTCATGCCAGTTATGTCCGGTGGTTCTGTCGCGTCTAAACCCTCAACCGCTTCTACTTCAGGCGTAACAGTCATGGCTGGTCCCTCTGTTGTCTAGTGATGACAATCGAAGCATTTTTCATCAGATTGACAGACCGGCTTTTTAATCATACAGAAATAAGACACCCCTTAAAAATTTTGCCAATGCCTATGAACTAGAGTCTTATGAGGAGATGTTTAACAGCATTCATTAGATGCTGCAAAGAATTCTGGATAGCTTTTCAGGTAATTTAAATCCGCAAGATGATGTACAGTTAGAATTGTGTGCCGATTCCTTACCTATGCAGTAGGTGTTTTTATACAGATGACTGGCTCTAATATTAATGTGGATGATTTTCTTCAACAGACAGAGAATCTTCTTCAGAGTCACGCGAGTGTATTAGTGGACGAGTCTCTGATGCTAGTCATACAGATTGTCCGGTCACCTAGCGGCGGCGCAAGGCATCGGCTCTACTCAATCATGAAATAGTCAGAAAATGAGGCATTTAATTATTTCTTATAATTACGAGAATCAGCTCTGTTTTGCCTTTTGTCTACTTACCCTAATGGAAGACCAGTACAGGCAAAATCCACAGTTACGCATGCGTGAAGCGTACAACCTTCAGAGCAGGGCTGGATTATCTGAGCATGAAAAAGTGTCCTTTGCAGGACGTTCATAAATTTAAAAACTTGCTGGAAACTAAAATTGTTGTCTAGTACAGATGCTCAAGAAATTAGAAATTTTTAAAATTTGAAAGCTCCCGCGGTAGAAACCCTAAAACCTATTCTATGTTTTTGCATGACAACCATTGCTATGGCATTTTGGATTTAAAGGGTTTTCTGGGTGTGAAATACTTGTGTGACTGTTACACAAGCTACCACTTAATCCTTAGCCATTGATGTGAAGGCCACTGCAACGTTAGTTTCTCCCCCGAATGCAGGCCGATCCCTGAAGAGCTTGTCAAGTGTGTGATTACAACCGTTACTGCCGGTCCCAATTTTGTTTTATTCAGCATACGATTCCTAAATTTAATGACAAGACCAATGACATGGAAGTGGCCTGCGACACTGCAAAAATGTGTTCCATGTTACAAAACTTACAGTGAATGACACCTCAAAACCCCATAAATGTCGTCCCAAGGAATGCTGTGTTTGTAAAGCAAAAATTAAAAATTATGCAGAAATCAATCAGTGCTTTATAGAAACCTTGAAGTCTGAGGATCGTTGAGAAATACGTGTTTTATGATTTTGAAAGTTGGCAAGAAACGGGTGTGCACATTCCAAATTATGTGTACTGTAAGTCCTTGCAGGGGAAATCCTGGTTCTGGGCGGGTGAAGATTGTGTACACCAGTTCTTTGCCAGATACCGTCGTCCCAAGTATCAAGGCTATACCTTCATAGGTCACAATTCAAAAGGTTACGATGGGTACTTTTTAATGAAGTATTTGATTGAAAATGGTGTGAACCCCCGTGTTACCACTCAACGAAATAAGTTGATGTGTTTCACAGATGATGGTTATCAATTTTATAGATTATTTGAATTTAACAATGAAATTCAGTGTCATGCCTAAAGCCATGGGGTTTGATGCCGAAAAAGGGTATTTCTTCAATACGGCTGAAAATCATAATTATATTGGACCCTACCCTGAGCCTAAATACTACGGCGTTCAGAGCATGATGACCAAAGAAAAAAAGATTTTTTACCTGGTAAGAATGTCAAACATGGCGTTTTTAATTTTAAAGAGGAGATGGCTTTTTATTGTAAAAATGACGTCGAAATTCTTAGAGCTGCATGCATCAAATTTAGAGAGACAAGGTCATCAAAATTGGCAATATTGATCCATTTCAATGCATGACCCTGGCATCTCTATGTATGGCCATGTACAGGCAAAACTGTATGCCTCCAAAATCTCAGTATAATTCCTTCTGACCATTACATTAGTAGTCAGAAAAACTATTCAAACGCATCTATTCAATTGTTATTGTATCCCTGAAAACAGAAAAGTTGAACATTCGACACGCTCTAAACCTTGGGGAAGTAAAGAAGGGTTCCTTTTTTCTTGACTGCTATGCCAGAGTTAAAGGTAAAGGTATTCCGACTGACTTTGAATTTGCTGGCTGTTTTTCTCACGGCTGTCCAGAATGTTATGATTTAAACTGTACCCATCCTTTAACCTACCTGACTTGTGCAGTTATGTACCAAACGTTTATGCAAAAATTGGAAATACTTAAGACAAAATTTAATTTAGATGTGCATGTGCTCTGGGAGTAGGACTGGGAGACTATGAAAAAACATAACCTCAGACTACAAAACTTTCTTAAAACACTGCGATTTCCCTCAATGTATAAAACCGAGGGACTCGTCGTTTGGCATTCGTACCAAAAACCATAAAATTGTACCACAAGGCTGTGGGCCCCGAACAGATTCACTATTATGATTTCACTAGCTTGTACCCATTTCTGAATAAAACAAAAATGTACCCGATCGGTCACCCCACCATCATTTTTTAGGATTTTGGCGATCTCTGCCAGTATTTTGGATTAATTAAAGCCACCATCCGGCCTCCACGTGGTCTCAGTTTTCCAGTTCTTCCTTTCAGGTTTTGCGAGAAATTAATGTTCATCCTCTGTCGCACCTGCGCAAAGACAATCTCAGACTGGACTGTCACACAGAGGATGAGAACTTTAACCGGGACTTGGCGTAGTGCAGAAATAGCAAAGGCCATTGACAAAGGTTATAAAGTTTCAAAAGTACACGAGATGTGGCATTACCCTGAACGCACTTCTGTATTATTCTCAGACTATATCAAGCTTCATCTAAAAGGCAAGCAGGAGTCATCAGGTTATCCTGCCTGGTGTATGGATGAGGCTTCCCAAGACTTTTAGATTTTAGAATATTTTAGATTATTATCAGAAGGAAGGTGTACAAATGGACCGCAATAACATCGCCATAAATCCTGCTAAGAGACAGATTTCTAAGTTGTTTTTAAATTCTCTTTGGGGTAAATTTGGGCAAAAGCCTCTCCATCTCACTATTAGCTTAGTCAAGGATGGTGAGGAATTCTTGCAATATATTATTTTCTCCAAACAGTATAATGTTTCTTATTTTGAATTTATCGGCGATGAGATTGCTCAAATACAATGGAAGTATGTCGAAAAGTACACCCTACCTGGTAGTGTTAATGTTGTCATTGCTGCTTTCACAACTGCCTATGTCCGGTTAGGGCTGTACAATTTACTGGACAGTCTGGGAGAAACACCACAACACAGACTCAGTCATTTTTATTTCTCAACCTGGTCAGTACAATCCTCCTGTGTGTGACTATTTAGGAGAGCTCACCAGTGAGTTAAATCCTGGGTATTATAATTACAGAATTTGCATCAGGCAGTCCAAAGATGTACGGGTATAAAACAGCACAAGGCAAAACATTTATGAAGATAAAAGGCATCACCATTAACCTTGAAACTGGTAAAATTGTAAACCTCGAGTCACTAACCAATCTAGTTCAGAATTTTGTGACGTCTCATGAAGTACCCCCTCAAGACTTACTGGTTCACGGTAAGCAGATCATTAGAAATAAAAAATGCTTCACTTTAGAAAACAGACCACTCAGGAAGAAATTCAGAGTGGTGTATAACAAGAGGGTTCTCCTAAAAGATTAGGACATAAGGCCTTATGGATACTAAAAGATTGATACACGCCTTCAACACCTCTTCACTAAAATTCTCGGGTCCTTCTTGTTCCGGTAAATCCTATTATGTAAAAAAAATTACTGGAACATTCAAATCCCATTGTGTCTCAACCTTTTCAAAATATAATCTGGTTTTATAGTTACTGGCAGAAAATGTACGACGAGCTATCGTTTAAATTTCAGCAGTTAAAATTTATTGAGGGGATCCCAAAGTCTTTATGTAACGACGAACTTCTCCCTCCTAAATTTGGTCATTATAGGTGATCTGATGGAATCTGCTAGCGAAAGCTAGGAAATACAAAACGCTTTCACAAGATATACTCATCACCGGAATCTGTCCATCATTTATTTAGTTCAAAAAATTTATTCTCTCAAGATTCCTTTTTAAAAACCGCAGGGACAAGTTGCAGATTACTACCTTGCCCCGCCAAATGTATCCGGGGCGTGTTAAGTTTTTTGGAAGCTTTCGAAGTTGCTACAAAAGTACCATACAGCTATCTCTTAGTGGATCTGAAGACACAGACCCCCTGATGATCTGCGATTAAGAACTGGTCCATTTCTGCCTGATTGGCCGGTCGTGTACACCGTGAAAAGATAAAAGCGGTTCTGAGTCAAAGTTACATATTCTGTCAGCAGGTCAGCCAGAATAAGCAGAAACCTACAGCCTCTCAAGGCAAACTCCATTGCTCCTGTTGTCACTGTAAAATTCTTAAATACATCTGACGATTGAATTAATGCTTTGTCCGAAACAGCTGGTAATACTTTAAAAGGTAATATACCTCTTTCACCCAAACAGTTTAAGCAACTCAAGAAGCATTAAACATCTGTCAGAAAAATAAGTGACAAAACTAACATTAAAAAAGAAGAAAGCTATTTTGAACCAGAAAGAAGGCTTTTTGGGAGCTCTTAAGTGTCGCTGTGCCCTTCATATCCAGTTTACTAGCTTTTAGAGCATAAACATGGAATACACTCAAAAAATGTATTTGGTACCACAGCAACAAATGCCTCTTTCAGCAAAAGAGCGCTAATCCGAACAATCTCTTGAGTGCCACCGAAACTGAACTGGACATGGAAATGAGAAACGTCCTTCAATGCTGTGATATAGGGGCTGACGAGAAAGGGAAGTTTTACACCTCTATGTTAGAGATATCCAATGCTAGTTAAAAAGGCCGATAAAGAAACGTTAAAACAGTCAACGTGTCTGAGGATCGGGTTTGGCAAGAGGTTTTGAGAAGTGCGCCTATAAAAGCAAAGAAAAATGTTGAATTTGTTTTACATAAAATGTCAATCAATCCCAATCACGCATTTTGGAATAATCATGGAGAGCTGCTGTTAGAAGGTAAACCTTTGGTCGGCTCCAACATGGTGGATTTGGTACGTAATCTGACAGCATCTCATACAATACCTCAACATAGGAGACCGTGTGGTTGGAAGGAATTTGTAAATTCCATGGCCAGTTTGAACATTCCACTTTCTGCCGTGCCTACTGATTAAACGAGAGAACTCCTTGAAAGTTTTAAGCCACCCGCCGCCCCCCTCCCTGTTTAACAACCTGAAGTTAGCCCCTACCGACGGAAACCAAGAATTGGATTGCTTATTAATTTGTAAAATTATTAGTTTTTTGAAGGAAGCCAGGAAAGAACAAATTTAGAGACCATAGCATTGTTCATATCATCAGAATACTTATTATAGAGGAGTATGGGAGTCCTTTTCCTCTCTGATGCAGATAGAAGAGGCAGTGATGACCTCATTTGTCTGATATCCAACTTTGAAGCTGCCGGTTGTTGTAAATGATTGGTTTACAGTTTTTGCTTAAGAAGTGGTAACTCATTTGGGAGTAGATAAAGTCCGGAGGATTTCTATAGGAATCAAAAAACTCCCCATGACCGTCTTCAGTGAGGTAAATCCCCAGCCAGTGTTCTCCAGGTTGGGTTTGACGGTGAGTATTCACTACAAACATAGCTGGCTCTGTTATTTTTTGCCAGTAGTTGATCACACGCCAATACCCCGCGGAAATATCTTTTGGTGTAGGGATCTTGGGATAGTAGTTCTGTTAAGTGTTTTGTATTCATAGTGTTTATTAATAGTCATACAGAACATTACGTCTGACATCATTGAAATCAACCAAAGACCGCATATACTATTAGACTGACGGTCCACGGGAGAGGAACATGGAAGTGTAATTCAAATCTCATGTTTCCAGTTTTAAGTAATGAAAAATGATCACCTCATTCTTGATCGGGAGTTAGATCAAAAGTGAAAGAGTATATCCTTACGAGATCTCTGAACGAGTGATAGACAGAGCTTGATCCTTCAAATGCTTACCAGTGGCCAATACCAGGTTAGAGTATTCTCTGGCACTGTTGCCGCTTGCAAAGTCTGGTTGAAAAGGTTTGGCCGGAATCTGTTCACCGTCCATGTACAGAGCTAAGAACTCTACATCATTATGTTTGAAATTGAACAGATTCCTTGTATTGTCACGCGGATGATTGATAACTTTAAACCCCGCCCCAAAATATAAACATGAATATAAAAATAAATTTATTAAAATAAAATATGAAACTATGAAAATAAATATGAAATATACCCCGTTCCTGGGGGTTGGACCACCGTCATAATTGATCATCTCTAAACCCCACCTTTTAGGGTGGGTCTTTCGTAAACCAGACACCTATCACGCCCCATTAACAATACTCACACCCCAGAGGTACGCCTTTATCTCTCTAACCACCTATAGGGTTAGGCGTGTTGCTCACCCCTGACTGTGGGAGGAGACAAGAGTTCTTGTATAAAATTCTCGTCATTTAGTGAAAACGCCACAACACACAAAAGCAAACAGAATGGACGGTCTTGTGAACGCTCCTAAGAAACTGAAAGCAAACGGTGTCCAGAAGGACTGAGTTACGGGAACCACGCTTCAGCTCTGCCTGGTATGATTCTATCTGCTTTGAGTCGGGTAGAGGTAAAAAGAAATGCTGAGGGACAGCTCACAGTAGCAGTTTCCAAGAAGGAGCCTATCCTTCCAGAATATAAAGTGGCCGGTCACGAAGAGGGGGAGGAAGATCCAGAAAATGATAAAGGAACGAGTGAGTGAAATTCGTTTTTCTATAAAAAAGACTGGACTTTTTTTAAAGCTCTTATTCCAAATATTGATGAGGCTATTTATCAAAGAAAACTGTCCGATCAAATGAAAAGAATTAAAAGAAAATTGGAGTTTAGCTTGTTGAATAATTCATGCTCGGAGGAGGATGAAGAAAATTGGGAGACAACCGCCCCCTAAGTGAGTGGACATAAATACAGAGGTCTTTTTCACAGACTACATTAACCTAAAACACTATCGAGATTTCTTCAACTAACTACCCTACCGAAGCTGGTGCTAGCTGGGTCGGTTGTCTCCCTGTTCTCTTGGCCTCGGAGGCGGCAGAAGTCCTCAACACTGATGCGCTCCAAAGAACCGAGCTCCGGTGGTATGGAACATACGTCTGCCGCGGACTACCTGTTTTGGCCGGCTAACCCTCAAGCCAACACCGCCTACTCTACTCCCAACGAGATGATGATCGACACTAACCTACAACCCCGCTACTTTGCTGCAGATCAGGGGTCCATGTATAAACGGTGCATACACACAGAAATGTTGTGTACTAACGTTTCCACGCTCAAATCGCGATATATAAAACCTAAACTTGGCGTAAAGCCACGCACATTTCCATGGTACCTCATACCTTGGCATACGCTAGTTCTCCGCTCGGTTCTGCAGACTGGTGGCACCCAGCTTCAAAGCAGTGCTACTGTTCCTGTATGGTTAGCGTTTCTTAGATCCACATTCCTTACGCGGCTTTATAAATACACTGAAATTAACTGCGGGCGGCACGGTGGCGCAGTGGGTAGCGCTGCTGCCTCGCAGTTGGGAGATCTGGGTTCGCTTCCCGGGTCCTCACTTTGTGGAGTTTGCATGTTCTCCGTGTCTGCGTGGGTTTCCTCCGGGCGCTCCGGTTTCCTCCCACAGTCCAAAGACATGCAGGTTAGGCGGATTGTTGATTCTAAATTGGCCCTAGTGTGTGCTTGGTGTGTGGGTGTTTTGTGTGTGTCCTGCGGTGGGTTGGCACCCTGCCCAGGATTGGTTCCTGCCTTGTTGGCTGGGATTGGCTCCAGCAGACCCCTGTGACCCTGTGTTCGGATTCAGCAGGTTGGAAAATGGATGGATGGATGAAATTAACTGCATATTGTTTATTAGTGTAATGAATCTGATTGTAATTAACCTGCAGCAATATAATGGGCCAGGGAATAGCCATAGTATTCACATCATAATCTTAGGAGATATAAATATTCATGTTGACAATCCCACAGGTTATCTCACTGCTGATTTCCTTGAGCTGCTAGATTCTCTCAACCTACAACAACATGTTGATGTTCCCACACATTCTAGGGGTCACACTCTTGACTTGGTCATTTCAAACTGTGCCCCAATCAGGAATCTACAGGTATTTGATCTTGGTATTTCAGACCACAAAGTTGTGTCATTGGAGCTGCCCTTTTTCTCCTCCCGTATCAAACCAAAACGACAGATCTACTTCAGAAATCTGAAGAATATCAATGTGGATGCCTTGGCCTTGGACCTTACATTTCTCTCCTCTGACTTTATCAGCTCCCTCTCTGTTGCTGACCTTGTGGATTTTTACAACCAGTCCCTGAGCAGTCTCCTGGACTTCCACGCCCCTTTAACATCTAGGTCCGTCTCATTCTCGTGCTCAGCACCTTGGTATACCTGCGAGCTGCGAAAAATGAAGGCGGCTGGGCGTGTCCTTGAGCGGCGGCTCAAGGCCTCTGGGCTGACTGTCCATAAACAGGCTTACAGAGAACACATGAGAGCGTATGCAGAAGCTCTGAAGGTTGCATGGTCCAAGTTTTATTCCACCATCATCAGAAATGGCTCCAGGAACCCTAAAAAACTTTTTTCAACCATAAATCATCTTCTCAAACCTCCTTTACCTGCCCATTCTGAGACCACTGATGAGAGGTGCAACATGTATATCAACTTTTTTAAACAAAAAGTTGATAATATCCATTTACACCTCTCTACCAAGGATATCTTGCCCTTCCCAACTGTTGACTCATTGTCTGAGACCGTCCATCCTCTTTGCTCTTTCTCTGTTGCCACACGGGAAGAGGTGGAGGATGTCATCAGGAAAATGAAACCGTCTACTAGTTCCCTGGACCCTTTCCCCTCACCCTTGCTGAGGGCCAACATTTCTGCCATCTCTCCACTTATCACCAGGATAATAAATCAGTCCCTCCTGGCTGGCCATATTCCTTCTGCACTAAAAACTGCTGTCATCAGACCTCTACTGAAAAAATCCACCTTGGATCCTGAAGTTCTCTCCAATTATAGGCCCATCTCCAATCTTCCATTTCTCTCCAAAGTTCTGGAAAAAATAGTTGCAGCACAACTTCATGATCATCTCAAACTGAACAATCTGTTTGAAAAGTTTCTGTCTGGTTTTCGCCCTGGCCATAGCACCAAAACAGCCCTGGTCAGGGTCACCAATGATCTTCTGATGACGGCAGATACTGGTTCACCTTCACTACTTATCCTCCTTGACCTGACAGCTGCTTTTGACACAATAGACCAGGGGTAGGCAATGTCGGTCCTGGAGTGCCACAGTATGTGCAGGTTTTTGTTCCAACCCAGTTCCTTAACGAGAACTCAATTATTGCTGATGAAACACATATTGCTTAAGTGACATTTTAATGCTTCATTTTAGTGGTCTCGCTTGTTAAGGTTCTCCAACCTTAATTGCTTATTTCAATCTTAAACTGCTGCATTCAGTGTTTTAATTGCTCCTTATTAGCAATAAGATGTAAAACAGGGGTAGGCAATGTCGGTCCTGGTGAGCCGCAGTGGCTACAGGTTTTCATTCAACCCAATTGCTTAATTAGAAACCAATCATTGCCAATCTCAGACCTTATTTAATTTTATGGCTTGTTAGTCTGTGCAATGTAAGGCTTTTATATCGTAGATTTTTTTCCTTTCCAAGGATATCATCCAAATGATTTGAAGCCTAAAACAGATCATTTTCAGTCTGTCACATTTTTCTATTAAGTGTTTTATTAAATCAAACCGTGCATGATGAACACACACAGATGTAATTGGAAAAAAGCTAGCTGGAGAACTGCAGGCTGCTTTGTCTTTTACATCTTATTGCTAATAAGAAGCAATTAAAACACTGAATGCAGCAGTTTAAGATTGAAAGAAGCAATTAAGGTTGGAGAACCTTAACAAGCAAGACCACTAAAATGAAGCATTAAAATGTCACTTAAGCAATATGTGCTTCATCAGCAATAATTGAGTTCTCGTTAAGGAACTGGGTTGGAACAAAAACCTGCACATACTGTGGCACTCCAGGACCGACGTTGCCTACCCCTGCAATAGACCATAACATCCTTCTTCACCGCCTGCAATACACTATTGGACTCTCAGGAATTCTAAATTGGTTTACATCATACCTGACTGGCAGAACTGAGCATGTCGCCCTTGGCAGCGCAAAGTCCCACACCCACAACATCGCCTGTGGTGTTCCACAGGGCTCTGTGCTGGGCCCTATCCTTTTTACTATCTACATGCTCCCCCTTGGAACTGTCATTGGCAGACATGGTTTATCGTTCCATTGCTATGCCGATGACACTCAGCTTTACCTCAGGACTACTCCCACCTCCTCTACTGCTCCTTTGCCAACATCTACATTGTCTACCTGCCTGGAGGAGATAGAGGCATGGATGAGGCTCAATTTTCTTCAGTTGAACAGATCCAAAACAGAAGCCATCTTAGTTAGTACATCACATCATCTTCGCTCTTCTACCATCACCAGTAACTTTCTCTGGCCAAAATATTCCTCTTTCCACATCTGTTACTAATTTGGGTGTTAGAATGGACTCCCAACTTACTTTTGACACCCACATCAAATATCTCTGTAAGTCATCTTTTTACCATCTCAAGAACATCGCCAAACTCCGCCCATTACTCACCCTGGCAGATGCAGAGAAGCTTGTCCATGCCTTTGTCTCTTCCAGGCTGGATTACTGTAATGCACTCCTCATTGGGATTCCTGGCAAGAGTATCCAGAGACTCCAGTATATTCAGAACAGCGCTGCCAGGATCCTGATGAGGGTGCGAAAGTATGATCACATCACCCCAATCCTGAAAACCCTTCACTGGCTCCCTGTTTCATTCAGAATAGAGTACAAGGTCTCCCTTCTTACCCATCAGTGCATTTATGGACATGCCCCTCTTTATCTACAGGAACTCCTTACCCCCCATAACTCCTTACGTTCCCTCCGCTCTGTACTCACTAACACTCTTCAAGTCCCCAGAATTAAGCTCAGCAGCATGGGTGACAGGGCGTTTTCATCGGTGGCGCCGAGGCTGTGGAATGCCCTCCCTGATTACCTGAGAGCCCCACAGTCGACTGAGGCCTTTAAGTGAAACCTAAAAACTCATCTTTTTAGAAAGTCATTTTGTTAAAGTATTTTATAGACTCTTCTGTTCTTTTTTTATTTTATTATTCTATTTTTACTCTGTAGCACTTTGGGATTGCTAAAATATAAAGTGCAATATAAATAAAATTTATTATTATTATTATTATTATTATTATTCCAAATACCATAACTGCTTTAGCGTTGTTACTCACAGCACCTTCTTTCAGCTGCTCCTGTTAAGGGTTGCCACAGCAGATCATCTTTTTCCATATTACTCTCACTGCACCACACGGAGTATTTACAGTATCTGAGTGGGGAATCACAGCAGCAGCTGATTGGAAAGACAATTAACGGTATACAGCATGAAGCAGATGCTGCCTTAGCCATGACAAAACGCTTCAAAGCCTTTCCTGCTGTACGGACCTCGCGGTTCAGAAAAAGTTTCATCTCAAGAACTATAAATGCACTCAATCAGTCCATCAAGTGCTCCTTGTAGAACTGTTTGTACTTATAAGTACAAATTACCTCATTGTAAACTTGCACTACTTTAATATTGCACAACCTGCGCCACTTTATAAAGCATGTATTTACATACGATGATGATATTTTTAAGATGAAATGGAGCAAAATATGTTGATTATACAGATAAAACTTTAACTTCATTTAAATAATCTAAATTGTTAATAATTAAACATGCGAGGACACAGTGCCGCAGCGCTAGCTAGTTCAGGGATTGTTCCTGCTTTGCGTTGTATTCTTGCTGGTGCTGACGCGACACTGGAAGGATAGACGGATAGAATAATTAAACACATACTACGAAGATATTTCAATGTTCCTTAAAAGTTTTGAAGAATCTGCGTTCTAAGGTTACAGATGGTTTCACGTCTATTGTAGAGCTGAGTGTGGCAATTGGGCATTAGGAGAAAAAAGTAAGGACATGGAGGTTAGTACGTTTGAAAGAGACAGTACTTTTGTAATAAATTATTTAATTGAAGGTTGCGCATGGCGCAGCAAGCTTCTTGTGTGAGACATGAACAAGCACTGCGCCACCATGTTCCCATGTTTAATAACATGCTTTCATTCCTATCATTATGAACAAGATATCACGTATACATCTCAGTATTTAATTATTCAGAGATCTGTAATATCACGAATGCACGTAGTGATTCACACAGAGCACAAAAAATATCAAATACAGAACAAAGCATTTAACGTGCTACTTAAGTTACAATGGGATTTAAGAAACTAGTAAATTTAATGATTTTAAGATGAACTTTATGATGTTCTACTTTAATGGCAAAATAAACTACATGATAAAAGTGGAAATTGAGATTAAAATTGACATTTCGTGCATTTCCCTCCCCCCCCCCCCCCACTGTGTGCCTATTTTTTTGTCTGTACCCTAATAATCTTTCATATGACACTCAGACTACGACACGCCTTTTCACGGCGACTTTGATATGCGACTTTTTTTTTTTTTATTTCGGGCACTGTGCGACTTTGTGAACTTGAGCTTGAGTTTCTCAGACACTGTCACTTGATCAACCTCCTTTTGTTGTTTACATCAAAGTTTAAACCAACAAATAGTACGTTTTTCTTTTGCCTCCACTTGGTATTTGCTGAAATTCTTATATTTTCCCCCCGTGCTTTTCCCATTGTCTTTTCACAGAAGGCCGAGCTTAAGGGCTATTTATATTGATTTGCATATTCAAAGAGACGATATTCTGGGAGGAGTTAGGGAGGGACAGAAGGCGCGTGCACGTGCGTTAAATCCCGATCAGCGTGAAAAGTATGTAGCGGAAGAATGTGGAAGTTTGCGTACGTACAGATTCCTGCATCTGGATTTTTCTGTGCGTACACACACATTCACGTTTGTGCTAACGGCATGTTATAGTGCGAGTTCTACGCACAGCCTTATACATGAGGCCCCAGATGCCGACAACCAACGATGTGTTTTGGTTGGGTAACAACCAGCACCCCGCCAGCTATGTTCCTGATCAGGCATGTTGGTCTATGGAACAGACGGCGCCCACCGATTGCCTGTTTTGGCTTGACAACATCGTACCTAACTCCGGGTACTCTGATCCTAACAACTCTCCTTCAGACCCACCGTCTTGGCCAGATTTTCTGATGCCCTCAAATGACCAGATCTATTGGCCTGAGACTCAGTTACCCACCCCTAATGATATGTATTGGCTGGACAGTCTCCTGGAGAACCGTATAGTACCTGACCTTTTTGTCCCTGCTGAGGATTGTCTGGGGAGCCTAATGGGTGCTGAGGAGAGCCATGTGGCAAGAAGAGGCTGTAGACGAACTGGTAGAGGCTCTGTCCGCTTGGAAGACATCGTCCCAGGATGCCGATTATGAGGGCATGGGCCTTGAACAAACTGATGGACCCCTTGTTGAAACACTTCGAAACTGATCAAGAGTTTGATTGCGGCTCTGCTGGACATAGTCGACCGGGACCGAAAAAGCACCTGTCAAGGTTGTTTGATAGATCACCCCAGCCAGACACAGCATACGTGTCTGTCTGAGCCATGACTGTTTATCGGGTTGGCCGCTTTCAAGAGGTTCTGGCTGTTTTCTGCAAACCGTGGCTCAGGAGCCTGGTCATAAAGAGAGTGGGTTGCTTCAACATCTTTCTGCCTTTTCACAAGGTTCATGCATTTGTTCAAAATGCTGTAGACGATCTGGAAAATGAACATTCTATTAATGAGACTATTGTACAAGCCTTTCACAACATGGACGATCCCTCTTACTCAAAAATATGTGAAATAGCTGATGCTTTCTCTAAAAGGCATTTTCTGTACCTGACATGACCGATGCACCTTTGGGGTTTTACGGGGAATACGACATAGAAAAATCAGATGAAGTGTCTGAACTCAATGTACCTGTGCTATAAAATGTTTTAATAATGTTTTTAATCATGCTGTTTTGAAAATTACCAATAAAGCATCATTTGATTTTTAGACCATTGACATTTTTCTTTCACCGTCGCCGGTGCAGGGTTACATGAAAAAAGTTTATTATAACCCAGTAAATTCCGAGGGAAGAGACTTTGAAAAGAGCTTGAGGTTTCGTGTTAGAAAAGTAATGACCAACAGGTGGCAGATTGGTTATCCAGTCACTATGCTTATACAATTCACAAACCCACTAGAAGGCATTTTAGGAGAAATAAGGTTTATGTACCCGATATAGACTCGCAATGGCAGATGGATTTAGCGGACATGACAAATGTGTCTGAGCATAAATCGGGGTTATAAATATTTGTTAACCTGTATCGATGTACTAAGTACGCATGGGTACGGCCCCTGAAGAATAAAATGGGTAAGGAAGTGACAAGAGCCTTCCAAGACATTGAGTGCCAGGCAAACTCCAAAGAAGTTCCAGACCGATAAGGGGAAAGAGTTTTTCAACCGAGATTTTCAAAAGCTGTTAAAGATGATTGGAATAAACATTTCACCACAGGAAACGAAAGGCCTCCGTGGTGGAGAGATTTAACCGCACACTAAAATCTAAAATGTGGAAATATTTCAGCGCGTATAATACGAGAACCTACATCGATAAATTGCCAGATCTAGTATACTCTTACAACAAAAGTTATCATCGAAGCATAAAAATGGCTCCTTCCGATGTAAACACATTAAATTCCTGGAAAGTTTTCAAAAACTTATGGCATAGCCATCCCCCCGGGTCCACTGTTTAAGTTCAAAGTAGGAGATACAGTTAGGGTGTCTAAAACCAGACATCCTTTTGAGAAAGGTTAAGAACAAACATTTTCAGATGAAAATGAAACTATGTATCTGAACTTGTACCTAGGGCAGTGGTGGTGTACAAACTGAAAGACTATGATGGTGAAGCGATCGTAGGATCCTTTAACAACCCTGAATTACAGAAAATTAAAGTCGAAACCACAGACGTTTACAGGATCGAAAAAATACTGGCTGGGAACGTTAAGAATAAAAAACGACTCATTTTAGTCAAATGGCTCGGCTGGCCAGAAAAATTTAACAGCTGGATACCGGAGAGCCAAACCGAAGATGTTCAATAAAATCCAGAACGCTCCTAATCAACTCTTCATTCTCTAGTGGTATACGATGGAGCGCAAAAGTTTTGTGACTCTACTAAGCAACGCTTCCTCAGACATTTTCCCCTAACAATTTCACGATGAAGCTTGCTAAACCCATAGAATTAGAAGGTTCTTGGGAAGTCGACCTTGCAGAAATTCAGTACCAAAATACGTGGAATACCATAGACAAACCGGATAACGAATTCTACGTTTCAGCTCCGGGGGTAAAAAAAAAACATTACTACATTCCATGCGGATATTACGAAGGTATTCACGACCTACTGTCTTTTATGAATTCGACAACCTTAAGCCTACCCACTTTGACAGATGTCGCAGCTGGATTTGTCCCTTCTGAGAACCCTGCGAAATTTAGTTATAATGCTGGGGAAAGGGTCTACGTGGTACAGGGTTTAAAGGATGAAACTATACACTTAAAAAAAAAGGACAGCAGGGTTGAATATTAAGAGCTCATCCTGATCAGACTATGGGGGGGATATGGTTTTAACTTACAAGGCACCTTTCCCCGCTAACATCAGGGCTGGCTTTTACACATTGTATGTGTATGGGGATATGGTATCTCAGAGAGTCTGAGACAGCTACAGTAGCTAAGTTTCCATCCAGTTTTTTGCGACGTTTTGTTATCGACAAACAGAATATACGTAAAAAAAATGTGCGAAATTTGCTGTCTCCAGCCTGTTTCCATCAAACTGGCTTTTTATCGATAAAATGGTGTGCGTGATGACGTCATCCCCCCCCAAAACGAACTGTCGCATAACTTTTGTTGTATCGCGAAAAAAATCTGCCCTTGAGCCGTTTCCATACATAATTTTGTGTATGTCGCAAATTATCTACCTTTTGTTTTCCACGTTACACCCCCTCCACTAAACAAAGAAACAAAGAAATGGAGAGATTATTCAGACAGTTTTTTGAAATTTGCCAGCTTACTGTTTCAGTTTAACAAATAATTGGAATTGTACATAATATCTGAAGACGACAGCAGAATGAAGCAGTTGCTTGTCTGATAGCCCTAGAGCTCGAAGAAAGTACCCCAGTGCGACGAAACCCACGGGTATGGGAGAGACGACGGAATAAGACCTTCTGGGAGGAGGTGGTGGAGAGACACTTAACAGAAAATCTTTGGCTGCAACATTTTATAATGACACGGCCGACGTTTGAGATGTTGTGTGGATTCATCAGTCCTGATGTTGCGCCCATCACAGGTTGCCACCGACCACCGGTTCCAACCCAAAAGCGGATTGCCATCGCCCTTTACAAGCTGGCAACCTGCGCCGAGTATAGAGTAGTTGGAGAAACTTTCGGGGTTAGTAAAACTACCGTCCATCGATGTGTATATGCTGTGTGCACCGCTATTAAAGAAAAATTAATGCGGCGTTAAATCAGACTTCCGACTGTAGCGGAGGCCAATGAAATTGCATACCGCAATTCCTTGGTGCATCTTGTGCCACAGATTTACGGTGCGCTGGATGGCACGCATGTGCCTATTCTACCCCCGACGGAAGGCTACCGCGATTACATTAATCGCAAAGGGTGGCCATCTATTGTTCTCCAGGCCCTTGTTGATGTCAGGTGCATGATACGAGACATTTGCGTTGGCACTCCTGGAAGTGCCCATGATGCAGCTGTGTTTGCAGCATCGGATCTGTACAGGTGAGCCTACCTTTCAACATCCCTTCACAGTGCGATAACAACTGAATTAGTACTGTAACCTGCTTCCCTTAAGGTTTTTAATTAAAACTGAAATTTGAATTAATACAAAATAACGACGTTTAATAAAAAAAAACTCTCTTCATCAGACCGTGCGAACCGCTCCGTATTCTCGTTTTGATTGCACGTGATGAAAATGTGACACATTTATTTGCGTTAAAGCCCTTTTTTCCGACAAAAAGTGTTTCCAATGTAGTTTTTGCGACATCTGAAGTATCGATATGGAATTTATGCGCTAAAGTTAAACGGAAAATTATTATGTCGACATTTACAACATTTTATCGATAATTAGCATTTCCATCAGCCATATCGGTAAAAAAATTTGAAGCGCTAAATATTTTTTCGCAAAAACTCCTTGGATGGAAACCTGGCTATAGTTTATAAAATAAAGCCATGTATCGTGAGCTTATAGCTTATAAAATCATATTAATGTAAAAAATATATTTCATATTTTTATAGTTTCATATTTACATAAATCATTTTTATATTTTGGGGCGGGGCTTAAAGTCAATCATCCGTGTGACAATAGCTGTCTGTATAACTACTTTCAGCGTATATACTTTTATCTACATTCCTTTGAGTGAAAGGCACCGTAAACAGGTCCAGTTCAGATTTGACACATTCTTCGGACATTGTGTACGAAAGTTATCTTCTCGTAAAAAAAAGTCTTTTTGCTTGCATTAGTCTTGTTCTTCTGGCAACGTTTAGAAAAATGCCATAAAAATAGTGAGCTTTGCCTTTTTAACTGGCGGGGCATTAAGCGACCCCGGTGGTCTCTTGCGTTTTGTCTCTTATTACCATCAAGCCCACTCCCTCCTGCTTTTCTGACTCCTCCAGCAACACCGGATATTGCCCTGGTGACCACATCTTTTACAATATTTTTAGCAGCGGATTCGATATGTGGTTTTGCAATAGCAAAGCCATTTTTCAGGAGAGGTAAAGCTCTTCTAAACAACCCTCGAAATATACCTCCAATCCCCCCACCATACATTACAGGTTAATGTAGTCTATGAAAAAAGACCTCTGTATTTATCTCCACTTACTTAGGGGTGGGTGTTTCCCCAATTATCTTCCTCCTTCTGTGAGCATGAATTATTCAACATGCAAATTTCTTCCTCCTCTGAAAACAATGGCTACAATTTTCTTTTAATTCTTTTCATTTGGTCAGACAGTTTCTTGATAAATGCCTCAATATTTGGAATAAGATTTATAAAAATCCTTCTATAGAAAAATGAATTTTATTTACTTGTTCTTTTATCTCATTTTCTTGATACTCATCCCCCTCTTCATAACCATCCTCTCTATTCAGGAAGGATAGGCTCCTTCTTGGAAACCACCACAGTGAGATGTCCCAGTGCATTTCTTTTTACTTCTACCCGACTCAAGGCACAATTAGAATCGTACCACGCTGAGCCAAATCGAGGGTCCCGTAACTCAGGCATTCTGGAAACCCTGTTTGTTTTCATTTTCTTAGGAGCATTCACAAGACCATCCATTCTATCTGCTTTTGTGTGTCGCTGCGTTTTCACTAAATGCCTAGAGTTTTATACAAGGACTCTTTCGTCTCCTACTGCAGCCGGGTGGTGTGACACGCCTCTCTCCTAACCCTATAGGCGGTTAGAGAGACAAAGGCGTACCTCGTGGGTGTGGGTATTAATGGGGTGTGATAAGGGCTCGGTTTACAAAACAACCAGGGTTTATAGCTTGTCAATTATGACGGTGGTCCACCCCTTCATTACCCCTCCCCCACCTATAGGGGCGGAGGATATTTCATAAATTATATTTTCATATTTTGGGGCGGGGCTTAAGGTCATCAATCATTCAGACCACCCCCTGTGACTGTTCCTTTCTGATAGTACTACTACTGTGCAACATCCAGCTCAGATCTGCTAAGTTGTCAGAGTGCAGAAGTACAGTTCACATGTATAAAGTTTGTATATAAACACTCCGCTTACTGTAAAGTGGTCACCTGTCCATAAACTACATTCTCAAAAACAGGAAAGAAACACATGTGCAACATCCACCTCAGATCTGATAACTTACGCATTTATACTCTGGCACAGTTGCCACAAGGTGTGTGTGCAGTCAAGTTGGTTGGCATAAAGCTTTGTGCTCAGGAATAGCTGGCATAAGTGTTGCAAAAGTGAGTAGGACCCATGTAGATCCAAGGCCATTCAATCTGCTTTGGGATTAGAATGAAGATGGTCTCCATATTAAAATCACTCTATGTGCTGTACATAAATGCCACAGAGGATGTGCTAAAGTGAAATTTAGATTTCTATGTAAATTCATGCACGAGTAAGTGTTTTTGCTAAAAGGCTTGGTTTCTCCCATCTAGATAGAACCTCCTTTGAACCTGTAACTTTACATAGCTATGAAGTACCTCCCAGGTTAGCCACAGATAATCCTGGGTGCTGTTCACACTCAATGTCCACCTGTGAGGTCTTCTCCTACTTTTCAAAATCTTTCTTGTGGCACAGAGAGACTAAAATTAACGTACATTTGTAGTCCTGTCAGCCGTCTTTCATCCTGGGATTAACGTTCACATCTTTAATGGGTTCAGGATGGTGCTCATGCCAGGTATTGTTTTAGGCTCGCCCGTCGTGATCTTTAAATTTGAGACCCCTGGCACATTTGCTCATAACACTATCATACTGTCCACAGGAGACCAAACATCTTTGGGAGATAACAAATGGCTTCAAGTGCTGTTTCTATTGCAGAGTCCAGACGAGTTCTCTTTAAGCATTATAATCTACTTCACTTTGTTGTTACCTCGCCATTTTTGTTTTGAATGTGTGTTTAAATTGTTGTTTCTATTTCTCATCTTATCCTTTCAGGAAACCAGTTAGGATTCCACATGTATGCCCTTACTGCGAGAAGCCCCAGGCCACTCTGTCCACCTCAGAAGGTGGTGCCTAATGAACAGTTCCAATGATGAATTGGAGGAAGTTGTCAAAGCTGCAAAAGAAACCACACAATTCCTGCTCTGGCACTGAAGGATTGTTGATTTCAGAGATCTGCAGGCCAACATTTCTAATGGAGGGGAGCTGCGTCAGGTGATGGAATTCTTATAAATCTGGATTTATAATCCATAATGTCACACTGGCTTTTTGTTCCTCAAAGTCAAGGAAGTTTGCATCTGCTCCAGCCTCTGCTGAACTGGAACAGCCTTCAACATCTGGTATGGCTGCCTCTGCATCTACAGAGAGTCACGAGGAGGAAGATGTGGTGGATGACCCTTTCTACCAAGAGGGAGTACTTTTTAAAAACCATGTACATTTTCATGATTAAACACAAGCTGCACACAGTGGCCAATAACTGTCGTTGGATATTTTAAATATTAAAAATTTTTCTTTTTGTATCAACAGTACAGAGGGACCAAAGTGGAGCAGTGAAGTCCAGAAGATGGGGAGGCTGGGGCTTTACCAGAAACACAGCTCAGGTTAACCTCTCAAGGACTTTGAGGTATCTGAAGGTCCACCACCAGATGAAAAACTAAGCAAGAGGTAAAAGTAGTGGCCCATTCAAAACCTTGCTGAGTATTACATTAATAAGGATAATATCACTTATTTTTCCATTGTTTCCAGTGTGACAGTCTCCCGGTTCCAGTTTCACATTGCCTTGTTTTCATCAAACATCAATTTTATCCATGACATTGAAAAGACCAGGGCATACTTTCTGCAGCTTCATCAGGCTGGGCTCACCTTCCAGACAGTCATGAATTACAAGAAGAGTGTGAAACTGTTCACCACACTCCTTTGCCAGACCAACTTCACCCTGCAGAACCCGGAGAAACACAATCAGATCAAGATGTACGTGGACTACTTCAGTCACATGCAGAAGACCAAATCCAAACAGGTTTCAAAGGAAATTGCAGCAAAGAGGTATGCCATTTCTTAATCTGTCACACATCCTCACTTTTACGTTCATGAACTTATCATGCTCTGGTCATTTGAAGCTTAAAGATAACCATGTATATATGTGTGTTTTTCTTTCATCCGTTTAGATACCGACAGATAAATGCTGTTCTGCCAACACCGAGGGAATGCCACCTCATTTTCAATGTGTCAAAGAGAAACTTCCAGTGTTCTCCAAATTTGTGTGATGGGCCAACATCCCAGGAGGAGCACCTACTGGTTCTTTACTATTTAGAAGCAGTTATCCTGGGCCACCTTCAGAGACCTGGGATAGTGAAGAACAGGACAGTAAGATGTCCTTTGTATTTCATTTATGCCCAAGCTGATATTTTATAGTGGCACATTGAGTGTAACTGACATTCCTCTTTTTATCATTCTAGGTGTCAGAGTGGGTAACAGTAAAAGTCGGTCGAGAAGAGAAGATTTGCCATCGTCGGGGTGAAGGAGCACAAAAAAATTTACTCAACAGTTGGGCACTCTGGCACTAGATCAAGAGGAGGAGCAGGTATGTAAACCGTGTGATCCACTGTGGACCTCGATGTACTGTCACAGACAGAAAGAACACAGCAGGGAACTCTCCGAGGTTGACAGTACAACTTGTTCATTGTGACTTTTCTTCTATCTTTGCAGTGGTTTGGATTTGTATTTCAAAAAAAATACGACGCATTTATGTAAAGGAATGGCATCTCCTGGCTGAGGACGACCCTTCAAACAGGTTTTTTTTCTACCCACCACTGGCAAATCCTACTTACAACCCCTCTAATGATGTCAATCGTTTACACCAAAAGTCTGTCACCAAAAAAAAAAAAAAAAAAAAAAAAACCACCTTTGTTTAAATGAAAATATGGAAATCTGTTTTTAACCATGTGCTTACAGGTACAAGATCAAGGAGATCACCACTGGTGTGGCCAGGAGGGTCCTGGAAACAGCAGGCATGAGATCCTGCAATGACATTGACAAGAGCACAGTGGCTGAATACCTGGCCTATAGTAATGCTATGGCAGAGAAGCATTGCCATCTTGCCCAGCTGGATACCATCACCAGAGGAAAGCTCATCATACAGACCCTGATGAGTGAGAGTAGCTCAGAGCGAGTTGAATTGACGATTGACCTTTTAAAACATACTTCCATATAATTCAGTGATTTTCTTTGGATTCTGTGTCTTAATTTGATGGTTTTTCTTTACAGATGTGAGAAGACCTCAGCCAGGAGCAGAGGGGTTGCTGCAGCCTTCAACGATAAGTTGAATGAGCAACAGGCATTTGAAAATCTTGTGCAATTTCCAGTGACACTGATAGCGAAGTCCACAAGAAGAAGCAGAGGAAGGTGTTCATTAGGATGCATGACAGGATGTGTTATGACCGTTGGAGAGATGAGCAGAAAGCCCTTCGGTGCCACCACAGTCTTTGTAAGTTTTCTTCTATAGTTCCTGTCCTTAAACTAGACTATTGGTAATATCCATTATTTCATGAATTGTGTGAGTCAAAGTAACATTTCTCTCCTGTTTTCCAGCATATTTCTGCAGAAGACAGCCTACCCTTAATTGTGTGGAGAAGAGGATTGCTCAGCAAGGGTGGACAACCAACATCCCTTCCGCTACCAAGATCCATGACATGTGGAAGCATTAAGGATCCATAGAGGACATGCCACAAGACAAACACATTCGGCGGTAAGTCTCCAGGCAGAAAACGGAAGGGACTGGTTGTCTGTAACACCCCAGGAAAAGCGGATTTTACACGAGCCGAAAAATCCAGAATGAGAAGGTAGTCTGTGACTACTACAGAAGCAACATCAGCCGCAGGGAAGAAGAAATGAAAAATGAAAGATGGAGGCTGGCGAGATGGGCTACCTCTTTTGCAAGAACGGAAGACAGGAGACCTTCTGCATTGATGACCAGACTTTTCCATATTCATTTCACCTGGATATGGAAACATTTGGTCGTCTAATCAAACACTCGTCAAAATGAGCCAAACTGCAGCCCCAGTGTTTCACCATAGACACTGGAGAGTGACCGAGGGATGTTATTCTGTTCATTGCAAACAAGGACATTGGAGCAAACAAAGAACTCCTATTCAATTGCTAGGTAAAGTAAACCTTTCAAAGGGCAAGGAATGAACCTGGACTGGCTGTGACCATTAAAAAAAAATTTCAGTGAGAATCACTGAAAAATAAAAGGACTTATTTACTTTATTTTCTTTGTACTCTTTTTGAATTGTTTTTCTATTGTTGTAACTTTCTTTTGGTGCTTTGTTCAATAAAATATTCTAAATACATGAATGCTTTTGTAGTTAATATTTTAAGTGTTGGTGTCAAGGAACGAGTATGGGGAGTTTGGCCAGTTTTTTGGCCTGATGGTGCGAGGTTCATAGTTTAGTCCAGTTAACCTCCACTGTGTCATTCACTAAAGAGTCAGGCGAAATAGCTAGACTTTGATTGCAAGTCACCATTCCCATGTTATTCCTAGGACATTTTCATTAATCAAGAACAAAAGTCGGAGGTTCAAAGACAATTAGATACCATCATAGTTCCAACCATAAAAAATGACAACTGGTGATCCGGTGGAGATATTCTCATGACCCGCCGGGCAGCTAACCAGGAAACCAAAGTTTTTCAGTTGGGCGTTGGAGTATGGTTGCAAAGGTGAAACAAAGGAATTGATGGAAGGGCACTACCAGGAGTGGAGCCTGAGGCTTAATTTGACTCACCACGGGAAACCTCACCCAGCCTGGACACGG
Source organism: Erpetoichthys calabaricus (assembly GCF_900747795.2). Classification (NCBI taxonomy): domain Eukaryota; kingdom Metazoa; phylum Chordata; class Cladistia; order Polypteriformes; family Polypteridae; genus Erpetoichthys; species Erpetoichthys calabaricus. The sequence continues at coordinate 1,020,816 of NW_026261590.1, read as the reverse complement.
AGAGGATTGACAGATTGATGGCTCTCTCGATTCTGTGGGTGGTGGTGGTGCATGGCCGTTAGTTGGTGGAGCGATTTGTCTGGTTAATTCTGATAACGAATGAGACTCCCTCCTGCTAAATAGTTATGTGACTTCTTGGAGAGACAAGTGGCTTTCCTTTAGATTTGGAGAAAATTGGCAAAAATTGTGGTCTCATTTGTATATATAAAGCAAATGTGCAGTAATGGATGTATAGAGCGAAATACTGAAATGACGCTAAAATTGCATATCAAAATGTGCAGCAGGATTTCCAGAGTGCATTGATCACCGAGCCATTGCAGAGGAACTTGTGAATTTGGCGAAAATTGCCAAAACCGATGGTCTTATTTGTATATATGCGCAAGAAATGTGCAGTAACTGTTGTATAGACAAATTGATGAAAAAAATCCTAATCATACACAAACTGCATATTAAAATGTAGATCAGCAAGACCCTTTACATTGATATGTTAGCAATTGCTGAGTAAGTTACAGATTTGGAGAAATTTGGCAAAAACTGCAATATTTTTGGTAATACTGAAATGGTCATATAGTCTTGGACATAGCAAAATGCTGAAAAAAGTAGAAAAATGCATAAAAAGGCATTAAAATATAGAGGGGGATGTTGGCTTTCCGTTGAAGTCTGTCACATTGGTGAGGATGGTGTAGTTTTAGAGATAAATGCCAAGAACTAATCTGAATTCCTCGCAATATTTGAATTGGACATGGGCACATGCTGAGTAAATGTTACCAAATATCATGTCGTTCAAAATTCACCAAACTGGTAATGTGTACATTAGAGAGTTGGCTCAAGTTAGACAGTTTGGAGACAAACTCAGTAATGCGAGATTGTGTTTTGGACACGTGCAGAGAAGAGATACGGAGTATATTGGGAGAAGGATGCTAAGGATAGAACTGCCAGGGAAGAAGATATTGGGCCCCTGTGAACTGGTTTGATCACTATCTGTTGGTTTTCAATTTATTCCCTCAAAGCATTCCTTTCTCCTTTTGTCAAGTTATGCTTTTCGTCATTTCCTGCTTCCAACTCCTTTACATCCCAGTATTCCTTGGTCTCACTTTGATTTTCTTTGTTCATTTAAAGTCAATGTATTAAGTTCCATAAGGTCCTTAACCAATTCCTCACCATTCAAGGTAAGTATATCTAAGTACCATTTGGGCCTTCTCTTATACCTTTCCTCCTCCAGGATGAGATTCTGACCTCCTCTCTATAGGTTTCCTGTATTCCACAATGCATTTCTTTCCATACTCCTGTTTATGGTTAAGACCTGTGATGGTTCTTTCAATTTATGGTTGTTTTATTTAACATTGGGATCACATAGTGGATTGTTAGGTTTAGAATTAGGATTGTGTGATGGCCCCTGAAGAGCTAAAGTATGGCACAAATTTCTCCCTTAATCTTTTCCATTGATATCTCCCCATTTTCTTCCCACCCGAGTCCCAGAGGACTAAAATTTATGGTCTTTAGTTAAGTTAATGGCATTTGTGATTAATCTTCAAATATGGTTTCTTTTCATAAGGACTCCTCCACTTATCACATTATTAACTGGCAACTCTCTTTACCACCCTAATCAAAATTTTAATTCACTTTTCTAAAATTATTCTTATAACAGCCCATCACCCTTATAAAAGGTTAACTCTCACTCTGCATCTCATTTTAATCGCAGTTTAATTTATCCTTTTAAAAATTTAGTTAGATTGTTCTTGAAGGATTTGTAAAAGGAGTTGCAACCCATTTCTTGTATTTGCTTCCTAAAAGAAAGAACTGAAGGTTTTACCAAGAAGACCACTTTATTGCAAGTCTTTAAAATGTCTTTGGTGGTTTATCTTTAAAAAGTGCACCATTAATAATTCCCAAATGGGTTTATACTGTATCTTAAGCCACTTACAAGAAAAATGGATTCTCCTCAAATATCCATTAAAAACAACCCTTATTTCTTTGAAAAAGAAACAGCTATAAAACCATTAAGTGTAAGTTCACCCATTAAAAAAAAAAACATTGTCCTAAGAAACAAAATTCCCCCCCCCAAAAAAAAAAAAAAAAAAACCCTCTTATGTTCCTTCTTTCAATCTTACCTTACATTTCTTAGACACAAGTATTCACATTTTAGTTTCTTCAAGATCCCCCCTTCATTTAGCTTGAAAACAAACTAGTTAGGTTTTAGTTAGAAGGTAACCCAGATAACAATATTCATCACCAAACCTACAAATGGCCTTCCTTTCAGACCAACTACATTTATAAAAATCTGTCAAGTCCAAGTCAAGTCTTACACAGAACATCAATGTCTTAGAAGTTAAGCTTTTTATTATTTGTTTTTAACGAACAAACTCTTTGGTTGCTCTGTTTTTCTCTTACAAAAATATAAAAAAAAACAAAAAATAAAAATAAATAAATAAATAAATAAAACACAAAAATGAACACACAATACCCCTGCTTCTTTTCTCTAAACCCACTCCTTTGAAAATGGCTGCTCCTCTTTCCAAGGGCTTTATAAAGAGCTCTGTCTCCCTTCAGGTGTCTGTGTAACGAGCTCCTTAAGTGCCAATTCAGTTCTTAAAGTGATCTCCACCACATGGGACCTTTCTCTTTATTCATAAAAGCACACGTTCCCCCTTTTTGTTTTTAATGGAGAGTAATAAGAAACCCGGTCAGTATAGGAAATAAGTGTTCTCATCTAATAAGTGCCAAAGTAATACATTTCAAACCAAAATTACAACTACAAATTATAAAAAAATATATATTTCACTATAATGTGATAACAAAACACAATCCAGTAAATACATATAAGTGGTTTGTTTTCTCAGATATTTTTCATAAGCATGCTCTTTATAAACGAATATTCCAACAAAAATCAAATCATATATTTTATTATATTTCCATTCTTCCTTATGTCCTCAATACCATCACATCTATATTTTTTAATTCATAACTAAATAGGCCTAAAAATTCTTTTTACTCTACTTATGCCCAAGTGATATAAAAACACCATTCTGAACCTTTCAGCTCACACCTTCATTTCATCCCTACGGAATTATCATCTCCAACCTTTTCAATCAATTTTATTCTCAATATATTTTTCTCCAACTTTGGTTCATTACGAGTCATGACGTTCTTATCTTTGTGATAGAATTTTATTTCAACTTTTACTTTTTTGCTTGTCTATCCCATTCCTTCCTGTGTTGTTATTTGGAATTCTTAGTTAAAGTAAGATAATGAATGCTGCTGGATCTTTTTTGCAGTTTTGTGCAATCAATATATTGTTCAATATGGTGTCCCGCAGGGCTCAGTACTGGGACCTTTACTGTTTTCACTTTACATGCTTCCACTGGGATCTCTCATTAGGAAACATCATGTTAATTTTCACTCGTATGCAGATGACACCCAGTTATACCTTTCATTTAAATCAGATGAAGTTTCTCCAATGTTGTCTTTAATTAGTTGTGTTAGTGAATTAAAGGAGTGGATGAATGAGAACTACTTGTCTTTAAATACAGATAAAACAGAGATGTTAATTGTTGGAGGGAATGATGCTGATCACAACAATATTTTGTCATCATTTAACTCAGTGGGAATCCCAGTCAATTTTACTGAATCAGCCCGCAATCTAGGAGTTATCTTTGACTCTAGCATGTCATTTAAAGCGCATATTACAAAGTTGTCCAAAACATGTTTCTTCCATCTTAAAAATGTTAGGAATTTAAGGTGCTTTTTAAATAAACAGGATTCTGAGAAACTAATTCATGCATTTATCTCTAGTAGGATTGACTACTGCAATGCGGTGTTCACTGGATGTTCAAACTGTTCTTTATACAGCCTCCAGTTAATCCAAAATGCGGCTGCGAGAATTATTACAAGAACAAGAAAATACGAACACATAACTCCAGTTCTTAAATCCTTACACTGGCTCCCGGTTAAGTTTAGGGCAGATTTCAAAATCCTTCTTTTAACATATAAAGCATTAAATGGTCGAGGTCCGGCTTACTTGTCTGAACTTATCATGACTTACAAACCAGAGCGCACATTAAGATCTCAAGACGCTGGTCTGCTTATGATTCCAAGGATTAATAAAATAACAGTGGGGGGTCGAGCTTTTAGTTACAGGGCCCCTAAACTGTGGAATGGTCTGCCTGCTACTATAAGAGATGCCCCTTCGGTCTCAGCTTTTAAATCCTGGCTGAAGACTCACTACTTCAATTTAGCACACCCTGACTAGAGCTGCTGATTAACTGTACAGACTGCATCTCTGTTGTTAGTCATTAGCACTTAAACATAAGTAACATGACAGTTATAATTGTATACTAACCCTCACTTATTCTGTTTTTTCTTCTCGGTACTCAAATGTGGCACTTGGTGCCACGGCCCACCTGCCAAGTTGTTTTGCCTGCCTAAGGAAAAGTCATCCCAGATGGAGGATCGCAGGAATTGTGGGAAAGAGGGGTCCTTTCATCGGATTGGCTGGCCCTGCACTGTTTCAGCCGTGGAATGGCCAAATGGGGGAGGCAGCTTGAAGGATGAGGTCTCCAAGACTCTACACAAATCCAAATCTTATTATGGGATATATCATCTACTGTTAAATTCTGCTCTGTACTTCTAAAATTTATATTTTTTATTTCTTACTATATTGAGAAATTGTTCTGTTATGTGTACTGCACTATATTGTATTGACCCCCTTCTTTTGACACCCACTGCACGCCCAACCTACCTGGAAAGGGGTCTCTCTTTGAACTGCCTTTCCCAAGGTTTCTTCCATTTTTTCCTACAAGGTCTTTTTTTGGGGGGGGAGTTTTTCCGTTGTCTTCTTAGAGAGTCAAGGCTGGGGGGCTGTCAAGAGGCAGGGCCTGTTAAAGCCCATTGCGGCACTTCCTGTGTGATTTTGGGCTATACAAAAATAAACTGTATTGTATTGTATTGTATCACTGATATTCAAAATCTCTTTCATTAACTTTGAGATGGATCCATAGTCATCCTTAAAAATATAATGAATGTATTGTAACATCTCTCTCTGTTTGTCACATAAATATTGACTGAAATTAAAATGATGTCTGCTCTCAGGAAGGTTCTTTTCTGCACTTCTCTGTAGTGCCTGAATGTGTTTCTTTATTATATTTTGAGTTACATGTCTCTATCATTAAGACCCATCGATAAAATCAAAGTATGTCGTTCTTCATTTGGTTCTAGCTTACCAAAATCTTTTCTGGATGTTAAAATTTTGACCCTGGAAAACTATCAATTTGTAAATCATGGTGGGTGTAAGATGTTATTTTACTCAAGTTAGAATCACACACTATTATAATCATTTTTAAGGGCAAAGTTACAAAGTTCTATTGTTTTGATGATTTCTCTCATGCACAATTGGTTTATGTAACGTACCAGTTGTATTATTTCTTTCCTCCTCAATTTGAATGTCTCTAATATTCTGTTTTTGTCTTTCAGGTACAATTCCTCCTACTGCTCTCCCCTCTATATGAAGTAGATCCAGACAACATTCTCCTCAGTAAGTAAGATTCTTTTCCCTTTCGTCTCTTATTAGTTCAGATATCTATTTTCTAGCTCCTTTCCCTGATCTCCCTGTTACTCCTGTCTTTCTTCTCCTTAATGTTTTTCTTTGTTTTTTAGAGTTTGGTGTATTAAGTTCCATACAGTCTTTGACAAAGTCCTCATCCTCTGAGGTAACACTACATTTTGTGTTCTTTCTGGGCCTTCTCTTATATGTTTCTTCTCTGTTAATGAGCTGTTTTTCCATTTCAACCTAAACCTTCAGGATCAGACTGTGAACTTATTAGCCAAAGATTCTCTGTTCTCCGTATCACTTAATAGAGTCCCTCCCAAGTTGTTAAACATTTTATTAAAATCTGGTCTCTCTATAAAAGGATTCATTACAAGTTTCCACTCTTCTAAATTAATTTGCTTATCTCCATTCTGATCGGGTCACACCTTTGATTTTCATAACCTACTAAATCTCAAGCCACTTTCCAAATTGTTTAACTCCAGATTAATTCTCTCTCCATTAGATTCCCAAACCCCTTCAACTTCTATACATTTCAAGTCACTTTCCAAGTTTTTATCTCTATGCTCCTCTTCCTCAGGGTCAAAATCTTGTAATAGAGTTTTCCATTTAGGATTTTGAAAATAATCCCCACAATGAGGCTATTATACCAACTTCTTATGTTTAGGGCTTTCAAGTAAGAGTTGAATTACAGTAGTGTCTGTAATGAGCCTTTCAGATCAGGTTTATATGGTGAAATTCTAAAATTGGGGCTTCATAGTGGACTTATAAATTTAAAATTAGGGTTTTGTGGTGTCTCCCTGAGAGCCAAAATATAGGACAATTATTTAGAATTATGTCTTGTCTTGGGATATGACAACTGGGACCCTGGGGTAGACTTTCCAACTCGAGACCCCATAGTGGATGTACATTAACCCTTCTGTGCCCTGAATGTATTGCTAATTGTGAAGAATTCCTTTTTTCATGCTGCACTATAATTTGTACTCTCTCATTCGTCTTTCTTTGTTTACACTAATAGCCATTCTGCCTAAAGTTCTGCATTAGAGTCCCATCTACCAAACTATCACCTTTTCCATCCTGCAAGGCTCCCCTATCTCCTTTACTAATCCCTTGACTATTTTCCCTTTCCTTGTTTACCTATTGTTCATCCAAATAAAATGATACTTGTGGTAAATCTCTTAATGATTTTTTTTGTAATTCCTTCTCTTTTTGTCCCATGATTAATCAACAGCTCTGCTGTTTTATATCCTTAAATAAATTTTCATCCACCTTTCTTCTAAAATTATTCTTATACCATCCCACTGCACTTAAGAAAGGTAACTCACTTGGCAATAAAATGTAGAGAAATGTCAAGAAAAATGACACCTTTTATTGACTAACTAAAAAGATTACAATATGCAAGCTTTCGAGGCAACTCAGTTCCCTTGTTCAGGCAAGATGTAAAGGGGCCTGAGTTGCCTCAAAAACTTACATATTGTAATCTTTTTAGTTAGCCAATAAAAGGTGTCATTTTGCTTGACTTCTCCCTACATTCATAATGGCTAACATTGTACAACACCCTAATACTATTGGCAGTAATATGAAATCTATGGCAAAGCTATTAAATGTAGCAATGTACTACATAAGACTACAAAATACCAACAAAAGTCAAGAAGAAATAACTTTCATGACCAAGGGCCTCAATCATGAATTAAAGAGAAAGAGAGTACTTTAACACTGAAGTCTAAATGCCAAGATAGTATTTTTAGAGGTGACTCACTTATTAAGCAATGACCAGTTTTGATTGCAAAGAGAGTGCTCTGGCCAAATTTTTCACTCCAGTTATACAAAGAAAACAAGAGGTCTGGGAATCTTAATACACAGAACTATTGCATTTGTAGTGTCTGATCAAATATCTGATTCTGAAGGGTGATTTATGATGATGACAAAAAATTTAATACTAAAATGATTTTGATTAATATCTATGCAACTAACATGGATGATAGAGCTCTCTTCCAAAATGTATTTGCATCTATCCCTAATGTAAACACTCACAAAATTACTCCTTCTTCTCACCTGTACATCATTGTTACTCAAGAATGATTTCCTCATTGACAATCATTTTTTGCCCACTATCAAATCTTGTAAGCTATTGTTATCTCTGACCATCCCCTTTTATCATGGACCTTATATTACTGCATTCTACACACTCATCTCATAGCTGGCGTATTATACCCCTGTCATTAGCTGTTGAGAACTGTACAGAATTCATATCCAAGCAAATTGATTATGCCTTTGATACAAATGCATCTCAGCAGTTATACTCTGGGAATCTCTGAAGGTTCTCTTAAGAGGACAGATTATTTCATAGACTTCTCACAAAAATAAATTGGAAACCAAGAAGCTATCTGAGTTAATCTGTGAAATTTCCAGAATAGATCTAGAATATACCAGTTCTCCAAATGAGGCACTCTATTTAACCTTTTGACTTCTAAAGCAATGGAACAGCTTATCTTTAAATCACAACATCATTATTATAAACATGGAGAGAAAGACAATAAAATCTTAGCCTAACCAAATCCACAAGCAGGAAGTCTGTAATTCAATAATAACAATTAACAATGCAGACAAATAAAATTATTGACCATAAAAATATAACTTACATATTTAGAGCACACTATAAGTCCTTATACTCTACTCTGTTTAACACTAGAATTACCAAAGCATATGAAAAAACTCATAAATCCATCCCACCTTAAATCCCTTCACACCTTTCTGACACCGTCTTTTGTCTTGTAAATGTGTCAATAAGCAGCAAGCATCCTGCTATCACATCCCTCCACCACCGCACAGTTTTCTCAGCTCAAGTCTGTTTACCTGCTTGTCAGTTGCTTAGAGTTGTATAGAGTGAGAAGTCAAGCAAAAGTACACCTTTTATAAATACTATATTGTTATTTGGAACACGTAACCCAGCCACAGGGGATGCACAAACCAGTGTGTTTCTGCGTGCCAGTCCCAAGCCCAGATAAATGGGGAGGGTTACGTCAGGAAGGGTATCCGGTGTAAAATTTTGCCAAATCAATATGTGGATAACAATACAAATTTCCATAACAGATCGGTCTAGCCCAGGTTAACAATGACCGCCACCAGTACTGTTAGCCAACAGGGTGCTTGCGGAAACTGGGCTACTGTTGGCCGAAGAAGAAGAATAAGACAAAGTCAGAGAGGAGAGATTGTGTTGGTTTGGACATGTACAGAGAGAGGAGAGATGCTGAGTATATTGGGAGAAGGATGCTAAGGATAGAGCTACCAGACAAGAGAAAAAGAGGAAGGCCTAAGAGAAGGTTTATGGATGTATTGAGAAAGGACAAGCAGGTGATGGGTATAACAGAACAAAATGCAGAGGACAGAAAGATATGGAAGAAGATGATCCGCTGTGGTGACCCCTAATGGGAGCAGCCGAAAGAAGGAGAAGAAAAGAAGATTTGGAACACATGCATTTCATGTGTGTTCCATGTCTACAACAATCTAAGTAGATTGCAGAGCTTCCTGTGTTTGATCGACACAGGCATGTTCAAAAAATGTGTGTAAAGAAGATAAGACACAATCTAATATGTTTCTTGATTTATTACAAACTAGCAAAATACCCGCGCTTCGCAGCGGAGAAGTAGTGTGTTAAAGAGGTTATGAAAAAAAAAGGAAACATTTTAAAAATAACGTAACATGATTGTCAATGTAATTGTGTTGTCATTGTTATGAGTGTTGCTGTGTTTTATATATATAAAATACACACACACACATATAAACATATATATACATATACATATACACATATATATACATATCTACATATATATATATATATATATATATATACATATACACATCCACATATCAACATATATATATACACATATATACACACACACACACACACATATATATATACACATACAGATATATATATATATATATATATATATATATATATATATATATATATATATATATATAGCAAAATACCTGCGCTTCGCAGCGGAGAAGTAGTGTGTTAAAGAGGTTATGAAAAAAAAAAAAAGGAAACATTTTAAAAATAACGTAACATGATTGTGAATGTAATTGTGTTGTCATTGTTATGAGTGTTGCTGTCTTTTATATATATAATATGCACACACACACACATAAACATATATATACATATATATATACATATCTACATATACACATATGTACATATACATACGTATATACACATCCACATAAACATATATATACATATACAAATTTACATATCTACATATATATATATAGACATAGATATATACATACATACATTCACATATATATATATATATATATATATATATATATATATATATATATATATATATATATACTGTATATATATATATATATACTGTATATATACATATGTACTTATTGGCTCCTGTATTTAGGATATGGCAGGTTGGATAATGGATGGATGGACATTTGTATGCATAGCCCCATTTGCCCGTTTTCGTTTTTTTTCTTTCTTCAGTAATATTTCAGCAAACGGAGCTTGTCAGTTCAAATCCTGGTACTGACACCACTGTGTGACCCTGAGGAAGTCACTTCACCTGCCTGTGCTGCAAAAAACAAAAGTAATGTAACAAATTGTACCTGAGATGTTGTAAGTTGGTGGAATAAAGGCATAAGTCAAATAGATAAATATGTATTATACACATAGGAACTATTCATTTATTTTAAGTTTAGTCATCTGCAGCAAACTTTTATAAATGAGGGTTTCTGATTTTTAGATAGTGCAGACTGTTTCTTCTTTATTGACGTTTTCTCTTGGAGAGCTTTTTTCATTTCATTGAAAATGAAAGCAGCAGCTGCCAAAATATGTAGGTTTCTTATTAATTTTTCAACATTGTGTAAAATAAATGTATAAAGTAACATAAAAGGTTTAAATACTGGTTATTCTTTTACACTAAAATATTACTACAGAGATACAAAAAAACTAAAATGGATATGTTCTTTTTCTTTAAGGAGATTAAATATTACTGAAGAAAGAAAATAAAAATTAAACAGCCAAATGGGGCTATGCATACGAACTTAAAAGGTTTAAATAAAACAGAAATATATATTTTATTTTTACTTGGTTAACTTGTGGAGGGTGTATCCTGTAGCAAAGCCCTAACTTTTTTCGTGAAAGCCCGTTTCAGTCAGTAAGTCTTATGTGTGTGTTTATGTATGTGTGTATATATATGTAGATGTGTATATGTAGATATGTATATATATGTATATGTATATAAATGTTTATGTGTGTGTGTATATTATATATAATATATATATATATATATAAAAGACAGCAACAGTTATAACAATGACAACACAATTACATTGACAATCATGTTACGTTATTTTTAAAATGTTTCCTTTTTTTTCATAACCTCTTTAACACACTACTTCTCCACTGCGAAGCGCGGGTATTTTGCTAGTATATATATATATATATATATATATATACATATACACACATACATGCAGTTTTAATAACACAGAAATCAATATAAACATTAACATCATTATCATATGAGAATATGAAGTAATATATAAGAAGCACATTTCATATAAATATAAATTATTAAACAGTAAAATCTTCTTCTGTAATTTGCTACCGTGGCAATTTGTGTGTCTGTCCAGGATTTTAAATGACCTGTAGCTCGCAAACCGTTTCACCTATACACTTGAAATGTGGTACACATATAGTACGTCACGTCTACTATCTTTTTATGTTTATTTTATTTTATTGTAGAATCAACTCCTATCTGCGCACACCAGGGCGGCCGTGGGCAGATGCGTATGGTGTATTCACTCCATGTTATCGTGCATTGCGCTGTCAGTGGTATTTTGATAAAAGAATTTGAACAACATATAAGAAGCGTATAAATTATTAAACAGTAAAACATTAACATTTAAGAAGTAAAGTTACATTAAGTACTACTGCAGTGCCTTCGGGTATACCTCATTTTTTGTTTGCCCATTACATGCTTAAATGTATACATTTTTTGGTGCACCTACCCGAGAACACGCGACATATAACCGAGCGTGGGAGAAGCATGGATTTTAAACACGCGTTGAGTTCATCTGCTGGTCTCCCTCGTGGAATAACTGGTAATGTTTGACTAAAATCTACAGCGAGTAAAACGACATTACCTCCTTTTTTTTTTTTTACGATCTCTGAGATCTTGCTTTTTTCGGTTCAAAGCTTCATAAGCTCTTTTATGTTGTATGGTGTACTTATCCCAAACCATCATCTTTGAATGTTGCAAGACTTTTGCCTTGTATGTAGATCGGGGTAATTACATTCATTGCATTCCTAGTCTGAATCACAATCTGATTGTATGGGTGGTTACCTGGCACTGTAGGGTTGCCACCCGTCCTTTAAAATACGGAATCGTGCCGCATTTGAGAATGAAATTGCGCGTCCCGTTTTGAATCAATACTGGACGGGATTTATCCCGTATTTTTTTTATCATTTTTTTTTTAAAGCAGCGTCTCATGCAAATCATCCCACACGCATTTTATGAAGATGCCTCCTTTCCTACTTTTGATTGGGTAATACTTGATGTCATCGTTAGTTTGATTGGTCTTTTTAACTGTCCAGTGAGGAGGGCGTGTCTTTTAAGTAGAGTCTGCAAAGTGTTGGCACTGAGATGTGGCGTCAGCGCCATAGTTGAAGCCCCTAACGTTGCGGTCAGCAAGTCGGCTAACATCCGCCATGTGCCGTCTTTCAGTTGCGAGAAGCAGATCATAGAATGGTTGAAACTGTTGCCCCTAACGTTGCGCCACGGCGTGTGGTTCGTTTATACCTCGTGTCTTCTCATTAAACTTTTATCTCGCGAATATGTTATTGCAATCCGCAGCGGGAGCGTTTCTATAAACTTAATTTAAACTTACGTTTTACACCGTGCTTTGTTTCCCTTATGAACATGCTTGTATGCTTAACTCGCTCCGTTCTCAATTGTTTAATTAATTTTTTGCTCTTCGCTGTTTGCGGCTCTTCCTCCATTTCCCCCTACTTCGTTCTTTTATCTCGCGAATATGTTATTGCAATCCTTAACGGGAGCGTTTCAATAAACTGATTGAAAATAGTTTTGCATTTACCTTTTTAGTAAAAGGCGAGCTTTTAAGCCTGAGAAATCACCCCGTAAATGCACACGTTTAATTGCACATGTGTTAATATGTATGGTTACACAGTATTAAAAGACAGTGAACAACGTCAGTTACCTTTGTTCCCGCGTTTGATAAAAGGTGAGCTTTTAAGCCTGAGAAATCACCCCGTAAATGCACACGTTTAATTGCACATGTGTTAATATGTATGCTTACACAGTATTTAAAGACAGTCAAAAATTAACGTCATTTACCTTCGTTCCCGCGTGTGACTCGTGCTGTAAATCTCTTCCTTGTTTTTAGTTCACGTGATTACGTAGGAGGCGTGATGACGCGATACGTGACTCCGCCTCCTCCATTACAGTGTATGGACAAAAAATATGTTCCAGTTATGACCATTACGCTTTGAATTTCGAAATGAAACCTGCCTAACTTTTGTAAGTAAGCTGTAAGGAATGAGCCTTCCAAATTTCAGCCTTCCACCTACACGGGAAGTTGGAGAATTAGTGGTGAGTGAGTCAGTCAGTCAATGAGTGAGTCAGTGAGGGCTTTGCCTTTTATTAGTATAGATATGTTATCTAGATTCTCTTAGTGCTGAGGAACTCAATAAACCTCTGACACTTTCAGAAAAATTAGATGTTATCAATAAAATTACTAGAATAGATCAAGAACATTCCAAGTGTCCAAGTCAGGCACTTCATAGGAAAAGATATGTTCTGCATTTAGAACCCAGCCTCTTAAAAAACTAAAGAAACTGACCAACTCATTTTTAAATCAAGACATCATTACCATCAACATGGTGAGAAAGCTAATAAGATTTTATCTCAACAAATCCACAAGAAGGAAGTTCTCAATGCATTGACCATATAAACATAAAGTTTAAAGAAGACAAGACACAATCTAATCAATTTCTGGATGCATTACAGATACCACAAATAAATACTCTAGTGCAGAGGAATTGGATAAACCTCTGACACTATCAGAACTACTAGATGCTATGAACTCACTTCAGAGTGGGAAAGCAGCAGGCCCTGATGGCTACCCTGCCGAATCTTATAAAATATTCTCAACTCAGCTAGCTTCCCTTTTTTTAGCAACATTTACGGAAGGTAGAGACAATAAAATTCTGCCTCATACTTTTCACCAAACATTAATTACTGTCTTTCCTAAACAAAATAAGGACTTATTACAATGCGCATCATACAGTCCAATTTCACTTCTGAGTAATGGATGCTAAGATACTCTGCACAATGCTTATGATATAAAGAATCTCCTCATCTTTCAAAGACCCTTTAGTACATTAGAAGGATCTCTCAATATTCCAGTAAAGGAGTGGAAGGCAGCCATACACAAAGCTCCACATGTGTGAAGCATTCATTCATTCAAATTACTTTTATCGATGAAATTTATCTCATTTGAAATTGTCCAAAAAGTTTCCAGGGCAAGATTCAATCTGTAAACATCGCAATTGAGCTCCAGCCTCACTGGGCCACATGTTCTGGGTGTGCACCAAATTTACAACATTTTGGACAAATATCTAGAAAATCTCCAGATTATACGGACTAGGGTGACTTCAGTGCTGCAGGGGATGAGTTGTGAGGAAAGATAGAAAGCTGAGCCTTTTCAAATTAAAAGATGATGAAGAGGAGAAATGATTGAAGTGTTTAAAATTTGAAGGGAATTAGTGCAGTGTATTGAGACTGTCATTTTAAAATGAGTTCAACAATGACAACTTCTTACGGGTAAATTTCACACAAACATTAGGACATTATTGTTTACACAGAGAACCATAGACACTTGGAAAAAGCTACCAAGTAGAGTACTAGATATTAAGATTTTCGGTACCTTCAAAACTGGACTTGATATTATTTTTAAAAGAATTAAGTGGATAGGACCGTCCAGCTTTGTTGGGATGAATGGCCTGTTCTCATGTAGACTGTTCTAATGTTCTAATGTTAAACATCATAGACTCACCATGAGTTGCCCTTCCCTCATCTGCTTCCCAATAATGAGGTGTCTTACCACGGGTGAGTGCTGTGTTACTTGTAAACCTGACTCAGCCCATTCCATGCATTCAGCCCCGCAGTACTTTGGATGTAGTTACACAGCTTGTATCCTTCATAAGTTAACAGACAAATGTGACTGTCATAAATGGCATAATGCCACAATCCATACCTTTCAGCTGAGTTGTTCTGTCCTCAGCTGCATCCCAGAAGCCCAGCTCTCATACAATGGGTGGGTACTGTGCCGCTTACAGACTTGAATTAGCCCTTGACTTCTGGACAAACAAAGTGAGATTTTGAGCCATCCTCACTGCTGACATTCCTTCCTTCATGTTGCTCCAGAAACTCAGATGCCTGTGTCGATCAAACACAGGAAGCTCTGCAGTCTACTTGTGACTTTACGCTGTAGGAAGAAAGCTAAATAAATCAAGGTAAATAGGTAAATAACATTCGATCTGACTTTTATATAAGTAACATGTAATTGTTTTTCATATAAAGACCATCAGGAAACATAATCAAAAACAGGACTTTACACGATACCTTGGCAAGCTTTGTAAGTGCTGCTTTTGTTTGAAGGACACGCGTGTGGCACTTTACTGGCAGGATGACGCCCAACCTGTTGCTGCATCCAAACGGTGCCATCTTTCGCCTTTACGTCTGGTGCAACTGTGTTGTTCTTATGTACTGTATTATCGGACATTTCTTGCAGGAAGGGCTTCTGTTCTTTTTTTCTGATGTGGAACCCTCATAATCATCTGAGTTCACCTCTGTTATACAACGTCTAGAAACAGCAGTGTCAGATCGGAGCGAGTGTGAACGTTGCTGGGAGAAAAAAAACTGAATAAAAAGAAACTGTAGCTTTTGCCATAAATTTACACCGGCTGTTGCAGACTCAAATCAAATGTATGTTTTTATTGTATAATAGTAAGAATAAGAGCAGTACACTACTCAAAACGGGCGCGCTCAGAATCGAACCAGCAACCTTTTGATTACCAGTCAGCAGTTCTTACAGCTGTGCCAACAAAGCTATTGTGTCAGTGTTCTACTCTAAACCGATTTCTTTTTCTATGGTTATATTCCTGATTAAAAGCACACTTGTTTTGCTATACTTGTCCATATACTTTGTCCAGATGAACAGAATCAAATTTCTAGGATTTCCTCACCTGGATTATTGAGCATGCATCGAGACAGCTATACTTGTACCTTTTGCAAAAGTGTTTATTTGATATTTGTACTTCAGTCTTCACACTTTATGCACTTCATGTGTTAATTTTGGCAATTATTACTAAAATATAAAAAACGTTTCTTTTTTAGTTAGGTGTTCAACTACATCCTACAATTTACACAGATCGTTGCAGACACAGAACACACATGAAATGTATGTATTCCAAATGATGATATATTATTTACCCTATACAACTCCAGGTACCACACACGTAGATAAGGAGCCTTGGCTTGGGCTGGGAGAACTTTTTTGCCAGAGATGAGCGCCAGCGGAGAGTGGGATGGGTTAGCAGGCTGCTTGCTGCTTATGCTGATAGACACATTTACAAAACAAAAGACGTTAATGGAGAGGTGCAAAGGAATTTAAGGTGGGAAGGAGCTACAAGTTTTTTCGTAGGCTTTGGGAATTCTAGTGTTAATTGGGACACAGAGCAAGGAATATAAAGAAGTACTGGAAGATTTTATTTTTATTGCAGAACAGGCTTGGGTATATACATTGAATTGTGTCAATGTCGTGGTCTTTAAAATTTGTACATTTGCTGCCCAGTAATAAAATTGAAATCTATGTAGTGCCAATCCCCCTTTTGCTTTAGGTTATTGTATTTTCTAATTCTAAATAAATGAAGTCATAATTGAGTCTAATTTCTTTTCTTTTTTTTTCTTTATTAATTTTATTGTAGTCATTCCATACAAATCAATCAATTTTTACAAAAAATATAATTGAAAACAAGTCGACCCCCACCCTTGAGAGAGAGGGCATGGCCAATGGGGTAAAACTTAAGGCTTGTAAACATAGCTAAATTGATGAGTTTAATAGGCCAATAGAGATGAATGGAGAAGAAAAAGAAATGCGGAGACAAATGCTTCCTCTGTTCTTTAAGAGCTTATTCTAAAGTATTATTGATTACATCCTGCCATGTTTTGAAAAAATCTGTACAGATCCTCTAACTGAATATTTGATTTTTTCCAAAATCAAATAATATAAAACATTGGTTTCCCACTGACTTAAAACAGGAGAGTTAGGA
This sequence comes from Erpetoichthys calabaricus, assembly GCF_900747795.2. NCBI lineage: Eukaryota > Metazoa > Chordata > Cladistia > Polypteriformes > Polypteridae > Erpetoichthys > Erpetoichthys calabaricus. The sequence goes on along the minus strand of NW_026261590.1, from coordinate 1,003,882 downwards.
TTCTTCCAGTTTAGCAAAATAAGTCTGCGTGCTAAAAGTGTAGTGAATGCAATCACAGTTTGCTTGTCCTTCTCCACTTCAAGTCCATCTGGAAGAACACCGAACACAGCTCTTAATGGGTTAGGAGGGATTGTGACACCAAGGCTGTCTGAAAGGTAATTAAAAATTTTGGTCCAAAATGATGCTAATTTGGCGCAGGCCCAAAACATGTGACCCAGTGAGGCTGGGACTTGATTGCAGTGTTCGCAGGTTGGATCTTGCACTGGAAACATTTTGGACAGTTTTAGGCAAGACAGATGTGCTCAATATATAATTTTGAGTTGAATAATTGTATGCTTTGCGTATATGGACCTGTTCTCTCATAACATTTTCTTGTACCTCCATTCTCCTTGAAAACATGACTACTTCATATTTATTCTGCACCACACTCCAGTCCAGTTGGTGGCAGTAATGCACCATAGGTGGGTCTGCTAACTGCCATAAAAAGACAAAGAAGAAGAAGAAGAAGAAGTTGGTTTCATCACAGCTTGGCTGTGTTGCACACGGTGTACTTTTCATTTTCTGAGTATTTTTTGTAATATGTGCACTTTGTTTGGCTCTTTCAAAAAAATCAAATACTTTTATTAAAAATACTAATGCAGTGCAATCCGTTTAGATGTATTGTTATGTGTATAAAGTACAAAGAATCTCTGATGTGTACTCATCATTGCTGTGCCAAATCTCTCACTAGCTAAGTTTCCATCCAGTTTTTTGCGACGTTTTGTTATCAACAAACAGAATATACGTATATATTAAAAAAAATGTGCGAAATTTGCCGTCTCCAGCCTGTTTCCATCAAACTGGCTTTTTATCGATAAAATGGTGTGCGTGATGACGTCATCCCGCCCCAAAACGAACTGTCGCATAAGTTTTGTTGTATCGTGAAAAAAATCTGCCCTTGAGCTGTTTCCATACATAATTTTGTGTATGTCGCAAATTATCTACCTTTTGTTTTCCACATTACACCCCCTCCACTAAACAAAGAAATGGAGAGATTATTCAGACAGTTTTTTGAAATTTGCCATCTTACTGTTATTTCAGTTTCACAAATAATTGGAATTGCACATAATATCCGAAGACGACAGCAGAATGAAGCAGTTGCTTGTCTGATAGTCCTAGAGCTCGAAGAAAGTACCCCAGTGTGACGAAACCCACGGGTATGGGAGAGACGACGGAATAAGACCTTCTGGGAGGAGGTGGTGGAGAGACACTTCACAGAAAATCTCTGGCTGCAACATTTTATAATGACACGGCCGACGTTTGAGATGTTGTGTGGATTCATCAGTCCTGATGTTGCGCCCATCACAGGTTGCCACCGACCACTGGTTCCAACCCAAAAGCGGATTGCCATCGCCCTTTACAAGCTGGCAACCTGCGCCGAGTATAGAGTAGTTGGAGAAACTTTCGGGGTTAGTAAAACTACCGTCCATCGATGTGTATATGCTGTGTGCACCGCTACTAAAGAAAAATTAATGCGGCGTTATATCAGACTTCCGACTGTAGCGGAGGCCAATGAAATTGCATACCGCAATTCCTTGGTGCATCTTGTGCCACAGATTTACGGTGCGCTGGATGGCACGCATGTGCCTATTCTTCCCCCGACGGAAGGCTACCGCGATTACATTAATCGCAAAGGGTGGCCATCTATTGTTCTCCAGGCCCTTGTTGATGTCAGGTGCATGAAACGAGACATTTGCGTTGGCACTCCTGGAAGTGCCCATGATGCAGCTGTGTTTGCAGCATCGGATCTGTACAGGTGAGCCTACCTTTCAACATCCCTTCACAGTGCGATAACAACTGAATTAGTACTGTAACCTGCTTCCCTTAAGGTTTTTAATTAAAACTGAAATTTGAATTAATACAAAATAACGACGTTTAATCAAAAAAAAACTCTTCATCAGACCATGCGAACCGCTCCGCCATTCTCGTTTTGATTGCACGTGATGAAAATGTGACACATTTATTTGCGTTAAAGCCCTTTTTTCCGACAAAAAGTGTTTCCAATGTAGTTTTTGCGACATCTGAATTATTGATATGGAATTTATGCGCTAAAGTTAAACGGAAAAATATTATGTCGACATGTACAACATTTTATCGATAATTAGCATTTCCATCAGCTATATCGGTAAAAAAATTTGAAGCGCTAAATATTTTTTCGCAAAAACTCCTTGGATGGAAACCTAGCTACTGTAGGCTTTGTAAATTAACCACACATAATGTATAATGTGAAAACTATTTACTGTTTGGGAAAATGTAATCATACAATTTGAGCATGCATCTGTAACTGCTTAAGAAACGGAACTGAAGATGAAAAGTAAAATAATAAGCAGAATGTACAACCCCAAGTCCAATGAAGATGGGACGTTGTGTAAATAAAAACAGAATACAATGATTTGCAAATCCTTTTCAACCTATACTCAATTGAATACACTACAAAGACAAGATATCGAATGTTCAAACTGATAAACTTTATTGTTGTTTTGCAAAGCTTCACTCATTTTGTAATTGTAATTTGAAGAAAGAAGGGGAATGGTGGTATCATAACACCAGCTATGACACCCACTGTGAGCAGAAAAAAAAGCAAGAATCGTAGCCTAACCTTAATTAAATAATACCAAGAATCTGTGGTAAAATTAAATTTTTCCAGTTTACTTTTGTTTGTTACAACGATGCCTCAGGAACATGACAAATATGCGTTCCACCCATTAGCTCGATTGTAAAACACAAGAGCAGGCTATTTCGTTTTTTGAATTTTTAAAAAATATGCTTCACTTCAAAAATCATTGTCATGTTACAAATTAAAATATACCATTACAGTGAAGAGGTAACTTCAATTTGAAAATTACTGAACATATCCTAACTTATAAAAACATGAATGATTCAAAACTGTAATGTACAATTACTTCCCAAAAAGTTATTGTGCAAAGTATATAAGACATCTGTATGAATTAATAAATGTTCCTAAATTCTTCACACTTGTAGCATATTTATAAATCATAAATCACCCATATCATGTTAAATTTGTGCATGTAAAAAAAGTGCCCTCAAATATCTCTATGTGGAAGAAAATACAGAAAGAGAAAGAAATGGTCCCCGTTCGGGGTAAGAAAAGAAATCCCTGCAATGGAAATAATTCTCCGATTGTCTTTATAGATTTTGGATGGAGGGTGTTGAGAACACAAATATTAGCTGATTAATATTAGCAAATAGTAATTATTATTAATATTAACAGATGTTACCTACCTCAGATTATTGATCACTTATGAGAGCCAAAGGACAAGTAAGTGCTTTCCAGGAGAATTTGGAGGTCTGCACAGTCCCCCTGCAAGCAGATTAACTTCAATTGTCAGCCGCTATCCACACTGCAGATATTTAAAAAACGCACAAACCCGAGTAAACTGCCTTAGATTTTTCACGAAGTGTGCAAGTGAAGTAACCAGTTACAGTCCTTTTAAATGTATGCTTTTAAAACTCGCTCTGAACTTTTATCACCGAACAGTAATGTCTCTTTATTACGTGCGTCCGAATTTTATGAACCAAGACAGACAAACAGGTTCCACCGAGACTTGAACTCGGATCGCTGGATTCAGAGTCCAGAGTGCTAACCATTACACCATGGGACCGTCTTAAGCACTTTTCTACAGTAAATACGGTAATGGCAAAGCACTGTAACGTGTTTATTTACATTTTAGGTGCTAGTTTGACATACTAAAAACTGTTCAGTGCTTTTTTTAATAATGTAAATATACTTGTAATACTTCTGTGCCCTCGGAATCTTTACCCGATGCATACGCTGCATTTTTGCGTCTCATATTTGGGACGACCTTCACACATTTAAGAGTTTTTATTTACCTCTGGTGAGAATTTCCGCAGTTCCTACCTGTGACATTTCACCTTCCCTCATAGTTGAGCTCACTTGAAGTTTTCTGAGTGTCTTAGGAGACTCTTTGGATGGCAGTACCTGTTCATTTCCTGTGTTGCTCAAAAAGCAATTATAGATGTTCTAAAAAAATCGTAAAAAATAAGAAGCAAACGAAACATATTGTAGCATACCTGTGTCCGGATATAAGAGGGACTAACTGTTTGAGAGGCCAAGTCCAAAATGATGGGATTCCTGGAGAAGCGGACTTGAAATCCTCGCTAGTGAGCGGAAATTGAGAGGGGCGTGTCACCGCTGCTGAAGCCCATCCCCCTGGCTGCGTGGCTCTAATGTGTACCCGAGTATTAGGTCGGCTCACGGAGGGGAGGAACAGGGAGACAGACACGTTACCTGTGACCCCGGGTACGCGAGAATTTAGCCCTACCTCTGTAATACACCTTTTACTGTCAGATGCGTCCGATTGAAAACCGCATGGGGGGTGGCGTGATGATTTCGCGCTGTCCACGGCCGTTTTCCGAGAGCTGAACAGGGGAAACAAGGCTCAAAGATCAGGGGCTATAGGTCTAGCTTCTGTGAACATGTTGGGGGACGTCTCTCGAAGATTAGGGGCAACACGCTTGAGATCGGAGGCTAAAGCCCTGGAACACCCCTGCCTAACGACGCCACTGGGCAGGCGGTGTTTATGTGTGGGCAAATGAGATAAGCAGCTGGCAGCGCCCATCGGAGTGTAAAGCGGCAAATTCCATTCCATTCCAATCCCGTTACAATATTAAACGTGTCGAATTTCTCTAGATAAAACGCGACAACAAAAATGATTTCTTTGGGGCCCATTTTTTATACATTATTGTAGAGCATCGAGATAGAAAGACTATAAGACCCATAACGAATGGGAGTTAAGCCAAATAATGGGCGCATTTTTTCCACAACAAATGATGTACAATAGTCTTCTTGCAGAAATAAACTACGCTGTAAAAGCCACGTAAACCGCTCCGTAAAAATAACAGTCACTTCTCTAGACGGGCTATTGCACTCTCACAGTGTTACAGATCGTGTGGTGTCCCTTTCCACGTCTCTCCGTTATCATTTACATCGCCGTGTTTATACTGTCCTGACAATCTCCACCAGCGTTCTCGAGCCTTCTCGGACTTGAAAGGTATAACGAGAAATGTCCTGGGGTTCCAGGAACGTAGAACTCAGGACGCCTGTGAATACCCTGCTATCGATCGCCTCTCCATCCCCGTCTGTAGGGTGACAATGCTGGTTACTACAGTGTGTAGGTTTTGTACATTGGATAAGGCCGGTTTTATTTTACTTCGTTGTCTCACTAGAAGGTACTACTTAGAAAGGAACTATCTATCTAATGTGAAATTCTCCCCTGGGAAACCCTTACTGAGTGCAGATAGACGTGTGGGTATACAATGACCAGGGTGAGGTCCCGCCTTGTACCCAGCAGCATAGACTCGTCTAGAAAACGATTGACAATATGCTCCATTGCAAGGAGCTTTAAAAAGAAAACATTATTTCAGTATGCTATTGGCACAACAACTTTGCAAAATAAGCAATGTTACATAACAGGAAGATACAATTGATGCTTTGAACAGAATAATAAAAGGTTAGAAATAAATTGTTAGCAGAGGATGGTTTCGACCCATCAACCTCTGGGTTATGGGCCCAGCACACTTCCGCTGCGCCACTCTGCTCGATATTTCTAGCATCTTGTAAATTAAATAAATAAATAATCAACATGTCGTTAGAGGGCGATGTTTATCAAATCCAGTTTATTTTTATTTAAATTAAATAAAAGTAAACCAAATGATCACTTAACGGTGCCATAAAATGATTTAAATAGGTCTCAAATGTTCAAAACTATAACTAAATCACAAAAGACACCAGAGTATAAAAATAACAAGTCAAAAGAAAAGCAATACATTTATTATTCAATTGAAATATTGTGTATCATACAATAGTTAAAATCTTTTTTTTTTTTTTAAGTCATAATTGTTGCCTGGGTGGCGCAGCTTCCCGGGTCCTCCCTGCGTGGAGTTTGCATGTTCTCCCCGTGTCTGCGTGGGTTTCCTCCCACAGTCCAAAGACATGTGAGTTAGGTGCATTGGCGATTCTAAATTGTCCCTAGTGTGTGTGTGTGTGTGTGTGTGTGTGTGTGTGTGTGTGTGTGTGTGTGTGTGTGTGTGCGCGCGCCCTTGTTTCCTGCCTTGTGCCCTGTGTTGGCTGGGATTGGCTCCAGCAGACCCCCGTCACCCTGTAGTTAGAATATAGCGGGTTGGATAATGGATGGATGGATAATTGTTGCCGAACATAGTCGGTGGCTATGTGCATCGTGCTTTACCCAATTACATCCATTCGTCCTTCCATCTTTCAAACCTGCTTATCCAGTCATCTGGAAAATACATTTTGTTTGGAAAAGTACAATTGTGAAGTTTTAGAATTTATACTTAGGAAACAAAATAGTGCACAGTAACATGCCTTTGTCTCACTGAATAAACCTTGCAACAATTCAGAGCTCTGCAAATTATTGCAACAACAACATCATAAATGTATTCAAATGTCAGTAGCTGGACATCCCTCAGTTACGCTTGTCTGCTCTTTAGATAGATAGATAGATAGATAGATAGATAGATAGATAGATAGATAGATAGATAGATAGATAGATAGATAGATAGATAGATAGATAGATAGATAGATAGATCTTTATTTATCCCCAAGGGGAAATTTGGCTTTCTATAAAAGCTCTTTAAATGAATAAATACATAAATAGACAGATAAATACAAATATACACACATATACCAGAATGACTAAAAAGGAAGAAGAAAGAAAACGCCTCAGTGTTATTGTGTCATGGAGAGAATGTGCAGCATTGTTCATAATGCCACTCAGTTTTGTTTTACCTCTCTCCTTTGCTGCTACCTCCATGGTCCAGAATGCATCCTATAACTGAGCCTGCCCTTTTAGTTAGCTTGTACATTCAGTGGCCTCTCTTGAAGTGATCTTACCAGCCCAACACACACCATACTGGTTATCAAAGAGTCACAGAAGATGTGATGGATGTCACTATTGAGTCTCCCAAGTAAAAAAGAGCATGCTGTGCCCTTCCTTATATAGTTCCTCTGTGTTCTGAGACCAGTCCACCCTGTTGTTGATGTGGCCCCCCAAGTACTTGTAGAACCTCGTTATCTTTATATCCACTACCTGCTTAGTGACCAGACATAGAGGCTACTTGGTGTGTCAAAAGTCAATAAGCAATTCCTTGCTTTTGCTGATTTCTGAGATGCAGACAATTCTCTTTGCACCAAGAAACAAAGTTGTTTACCTGACTCCTCTCCTCTGTCTCATCCCCCTTATCATTATATACCCCATAATTGCTGAATCATCTGAGACATTCCACAAGTAACATGACCTGATCCTGTATTTATAGTATGAGGTGTACAGAGTGAAGAGAAGAGCAGGCAGGACTGTTCCTTTTGGTGTCCCAGTGTTGTTCACATCCACGTCAGAGGTGTGGTCCTTAAGTCTCACAAACTGAGGTCTGTCTGACAGTTGGTCCCATTATCCAGGACACCACAGGCTCATCTACCTGCAGAATCTCTTCTCTTACTGTTGAACATGCACATACTGTAGTTATCCTCTTTGTCTATACTTTATCGCAAGCCTTTCTTAATTGAGCCTTCTGAATCTACAGTATATGAACGACTACGTGCTACTGACATTTTATTTAACTTTTTTTGGAACTTGTTGTGTCACAAATAATTTTTTTTGAGGATTGGCGAACCATTAAAAGGTTACTTTGCTAAATATCTTCCAGTCAATAGCTTGCTTTAACGAACGACATTAAGCAAAACGCCCCTGTGTTACTATGCCAAACTGAGTTCGCGTGTCAATCTATCTAGATATTTATCTTTGTTTATGACTGAGACTTGTTACAATTAACGTATTTATCAGATATACGTAATTAGAAATCATTTTACCGACTATTAACTGGTCAATAGCAATTTTATTTAAAACGTAACGCAGGTTCCACTAAGATTCGAACTCGGATCGCTGGATTCAGAGTGCTAACCATCACACCATAGAACCTTATTTTCTATACCATCGTACTACTAAAATGCCAGCGGTGTTTAGGCATTCACTTCATTAAAATAGGTAAAAAGTATTTTGTTTTGGTAAGTACTCGTTTGTTTTCTTATATAATTGCGTTGTTTAAAGACTAAAGCCGGGACGCGGATAAAAATCTGTCATTTTGAACTGAGCATATTACCCAGAAAAAGAATATATTCTGTACTTTTAATAGCAATGTGTGCGATCACAAAATACTTTCCAGAGAAAACAATATTTCAAATGTATAGGGTTTTAAAATTAACGTATACCAATGGATCTATGTAAATAGCACGTGAAGAATACAATGCTGAGATATGCTAATGTTCAAAAACAGAGTTAGCAGAGGATGGTTTCAATCCATCGACCTCTGGGTTATGGGCCCAGCACGCTCCCACTGCACCACTCTGCTTTTTAAGAATTTAAAGTTGCAGTGATGTAAAAAAAAACAATACAAGCATCCAACTGCAGTCAGGGCATGTTTCAGTTCTTAATATACCAGCGCACCTCAGACACTATGAAGCCCGTACGTTCCCGTCGCCTTCTAGAGACACACTCCTCATGCGCTCGTGTGTCGTCCTCCCCGTTTTCAGATGGAATCGGGAGCTTCGAGGCCTGTGTAATGCACGCTTCAAAAACTTGCAACATGTATTTTCACATCTGGACCTCTTACAGCAAGTCACTACCACAGAATGAGTTTGTCTGTTAATATTTGTATATGGAGAATGTAAGAAAATAAATGCATAATAAGAACGCCACAATGTCATCACATTTCAATATAATAAAACACAAGAACAACGTATCAAACATTACTTTTATTTAAGGTGGCATAGTGCAAAACGGCATAAGGTATAGTTTCGCTATTGTCTCGACTGCTACAAATACAATAGACCATTATGAATTGTATTAATAGAGAATTTCCTTAATATGAATCAAATAAACCATATAATTTGAGTAAACAGTGCATGCCGGTCTTCAGAAGTTCTTTCGAATATTCACTTGGCATTACTACTGTGAACTGTGCTATTACTGACCTCATTATTTTCTTGTTTTTATATTAATGTAATACTTTACGTTAAGTCTCCCGATGCGGTTTTATTGATAAACTGTATTGCTTTAATTTTTATACCTCCGACAATTAAGTAACCAGACTCATTTGAGAACAATATTGACATCTAGTGGATTTTTTGTGTAAGTTACTAATGGCTTTTACTTTATAATTTAGATGTATAGATCTTTATTGTCATTGTCACTTTTACAAAGGAACAATGAAATTGAAGGACACATTTCACACACATTCATACTCATATACACGTATGTATACTTCTTTACATACCATCCAATAAATAAGCTATAATTTCCTTCTGAGCTGCAGTGTGAAATACTCTCAATTCTTTTGCCTGTGTTCTGACCTACACTCCAGAGTGAACACTACATGTCCTGAACTCCTCATAGACACACAGTCGCCTTTTGCTATGTGCATACTCATACCAGAAGATTTCATACCATACTGATGGCTCTGCTGTTATAATGGCCCCTCGGCGCATCTTTGTGTAATTATTTGTTACAAGCCACAGCAGAACAAATCCACTGTTGAAACAGAATTGGAGAGACAAAAGAATTAACATATACAGCCTGAAGCTAAGAGGCTTGAATAAATTATTGATAGGTGAAGTCACTGTGGAATATGTAAAACTCTACTCGTGACAGTTGCTGTGAGCAGACAAGTGAATAGGAAACTTATCCTTACCTCCAGAAAATGGTACCGAGAATCTAAAATAAAATGCGTCACTTCCAGGTTCCTTTTGTTGTCACAAGCATGACCAAAAATATGGAAGTCTATCCCTCCTCAGGAAGAACAGGCACTGTGTTTCTTCACAGATGATGTTAGAGGACTTTTGTTGACTATACACTAATGCAAAACTGCCGAGCGCAGAAAAGATTACACCCGGTGTCCTCCCAGAGGAGAAACCCCTTTCTCAGATTAAACAGAATGGGCTCAAGGCTCACCCTGCTGGTCCCTCTATGGAAAATATTTCTGCTCTCTTAGCCTTAAAACATTTTCCAGCCCCAAAACCAGAAGTTTTCTAAAATTTGTTAAGACATTAATTGCTAAATTATGTGCAACAAGAACTGGAACAGATATTATGACTGTGACCTCCATTCCTGCTGTTGTGAATATTTCTCTGATGGCTCCTACATTGCTACATACACCAGATAATTTCAGATCGATCATCTATATGGAATGCTAATGGTATCCATCCATCCATCCATCCTCTTCCGCTTATCCGAGGTCGGGTCGCGGGGGCAGCAGCTTGAGCAGAGATGTCCAGACCTCCCTCTCCCCGGCCACTTCTTCTAGCTCTTCCGGGAGAATCCCAAGGCGTTCCCAGGCCAGCCGAGAGACATAGTCCCTCCAGCGTGTCCTGGGTCTTCCCCAGGGCCTCCTCCCAGTTAGACGTGCCCGGAACACCTCACCAGGGAGGCATCCTGATCAGATGCCCAAGCCACCTCATCTGACTCCTCTCGATGCGGAGGAGCAGCGGCTCTACTCTGAGCCCCTCCCGGATGACTAAGCTTCTCACCCTATCTTTAAGGGAAAGCCCAGACACCCTGCGGAGGAAACTCATTTCAGCCGCTTGTATTCGCGATCTCGTTCTTTCGGTCACTACCCATAGCTCATGACCATAGGTGAGGGTAGGAACATAGATCGACTGGTAGACTGAGAGCTTCGCCTTGTGCGCAGAAAACATCCCCACCTATCACTGGTACACTACTCTGCTTTTCACAGCATAATTATATGAAACTAATAATTAGAACACGGCTTATCAATGCGTCTATACTATATTCTTGTCTAGTTGATGCTTATTAATAATTATATGTGAAAAAGTATTGCTGTTTCTCTATATATGAACAAATCTATGCAAAATGTATCTTAATTTTTCTCTATACGTCATTTTAATTTTCTATTTAAATAGGTTAACATATTCAGATAAGTTGGAGGGTGCAAATTAAGACACTGTCCCACCCCAAGCAGCACGAATACTAGCTACGCCACTGCCTGAAACATCCATTAAATTCCCAGGACACCTTGGCACAATATCTCTGAAAAGGATGTTTAATGACTACATCCCTCAATCCGGGGATGCGCCCAATCCAGCAAGCATCGGACACGAGACAGAAACACAATCCCTGGACGGGGCATCAATTCATCGGAAGGTGAACACAATTACACTCACACACTAGCGTCATTTTAGCAGCACCAAATCCCCAAACCTTCATGTATTTGGGAGGAACCCGGAGTCCACTGTGGAAACCCAGCAGGAAAACACGCAAACTCCAGGCAGGGAACATCAGCGACATGACTCTCTGCGAGGCAGCAGCGCTACCGCTCTTTTACCGTGCCGCCCCCACATGTGTAATTATTAACAGTATTCATTGTTTAAATGAACTTAATGACTCATCTGTAAAATGTAACATAAATACTTTAATGTATTTCATCATGAAAGTGATATCCAGTGTAAACCTAAGGATTCTAAATGTGCAGAGAGCTGAAATATCATAAATGTGATGTGTTCTGTGTGGCGATTGCTGCTGTCCCTGCTGGAGGAAGCCCCAGAAGCTCATAGCGATTAACAACTGGGTCGGTTTTAAGATGACGTTTATGATGGTCTAGGGTGGCACGGTGGCGCAGTGAGTAGCGCTGCTGCCTCGCAGTTGGGAGACCTGGGGACCTGGGTTTGCTTCCCGGGTCCTCCCTGCGTGGAGTTTGCATGTTCTCCCCGTGTCTGCGTGGGTTTCCTCCGGGCGCTCCGGTTTCCTTCCACAGTCCAAAGACATGCAGGTTAGGTGGATTGGCGATTCTAAATTGGCCCGTGGGTGTGTTTGTGTGTGTCCTGCGGTGGGTTGGTACCCTGCCCGGGATTGTGCCCTGTGTTGGCTGGGATTGGCTCCAGCAGACCCCCGTGACCCTGTGTTCGGATTCAGCGGGTTGTAAAATGGGTGGGTGGGTGGTGGAGTCAAGTCAGTAAAACAAGAAGAGTCACCATTTAAAATCCAAGTCTCAGTGATGAAGAAGAAATCCAGATTATTTGAGGTAATAAAGTCTTGCAGAATAAAAGTTTTATTAGACACTGATCTCACGTTCAAGAGAGCAGCCCTGATAGATGAAGAGCTCGCTGCAGGATGAGCACGGGTGAGCGTGTGAAGATTAGCAGTGTTTACTACTCGATTGCAGGCCGAGGAAAAGTGATGCTGTCTTGAAATGGAGAAATTAAATCCGGTGTCCAGCGCCCATGAACCAGTGGTGGAGTCCTGAGCAGGAGAAGATGGGTCATAAACGACTCGCAGGCATCGGGAAACAAAGCTCTGGGACTTGAGTCGCCGTTGTTTAACAGCAATCCCGGCTCTTTTCCCACGACGGCGGCGGGTGCGTTTGCGTCTCCGAGGGGCAAATAATTAAGACACAACTGCCACTCTTAATAAAACAGCCTCTGGGGTGCTGGGAAAGGTGGGGTGTTTTTATGTGGGTTGGGTTTTTAGTGTGGTGTGTTTTTTTGCTGTTTCTTTTGTCCTGACTTCGTTTTGTTTTTCGGCTTGCTGAAGTAAGGAAAGTGAATAAAACCATTGATTAGTTTTCTTTTATTTGATAAGGTGTGTGTGCTGTTTACTATAATATATAAACATTTCTCTTCGCAATATTTCCAAATATTTATTTTTACCTGCTTCAAATTAATTAAATGTCAGCATCAACTAGAATATATTACTTCCCAAATTTTATACATACATACATACAAACACAAGGCTGTGAACTATTATTTATTCATTCTTATTGTGCTTTCATTTTTATTGTACCCCTCTTGATTATCTTTGCGGCCGTCTGAGACCATGGTAAAGGTGCTCTATAAGTAAGTGAAATGCGTTATTATTTGTTATAATTATGATTCAATAGAATTTGCAGGCAGTTTGTTTAATTGTGATTTTAACTATGCTTGTTGTCCATGTGTTCCTTAACAAATAAATCATTCATTAAACAGTTTTTGTTTAATCAGAAAATAAAAATAACTAAATCTGCAAAGTAGAATTCAAAGCACCGTTCGTCGAAGAGAAAGTTTAAAAAATATATATTTTAGAGATACTGTATATTCTTCCATTCAGCGATGTGCCATGAGCTGGATTCGAACAGAATCTCTATAGCTAAGTTTCCATCCAGTTTTTTGCGACGTTTTGTTATCGACAAACAGAATATACGTAAAAAAAATGTGCGAAATTTGCTGTCTCCAGCCTGTTTCCATCAAACTGGCTTTTTATCGATAAAATGGTGTGCGTGATGACGTCATCCCCCCCAAAACGAACTGTCGCACAACTTTTGTTGTATCGCGAAAAAAATCTGCCCTTGAGCCGTTTCCATACATAATTTTGTGTATGTCGCAAATTATCTACCTTTTGTTTTCCACGTTACCCCCTCCACTAAACAAAGAAATGGAGAGATTATTCAGACAGTTTTTTGAAATTTGCCAGCTTACTGTTATTTCAGTTTCACAAATAATTGGAATTGTACATAATATCCGAAGACGACAGCAGAATGAAGCAGTTGCTTGTCTGAATAGCCCTAGAGCTCGAAGAAAGTACCCCAGTGCGACGAAACCCACGGGTATGGGAGAGACGATGGAATAAGACCTTCTGGGAGGAGGTGGTGGAGAGACACTTAACAGAAAATCTCTGGCTGCAACATTTTAGAATGACACGGCCGACGTTTGACATGTTGTGTGGATTCATCAGTCCTGATGTTGCGCCCATCACAGGTTGCCACCGACCACCGGTTCCAACCCAAAAGCGGATTGCCATCGCCCTTTACAAGCTGGCAACCTGTGCCGAGTATAGAGTAGTTGGAGAAACTTTCGTGGTTAGTAAAACTACCGTCCATCGATGTGTATATGCTGTGTGCACCGCTATTAAAGAAAAATTAATGCGGCGTTATATCAGACTTCCGACTGTAGCGGAGGCCAATGAAATTGCATACCGCAATTCCTTGGTGCATCTTGTGCCACAGATTTACGGTGCGCTGGATGGCACGCATGTGCCTATTCTTCCCCCGACGGAAGGCTACCGCGATTACATTAATCGCAAAGGGTGGCCATCTATTGTTCTCCAGGCCCTTGTTGATGACAGGTGCATGATACGAGACATTTGCGTTGGCACTCCTGGAAGTGCCGATGATGCAGCTGTGTTTGCAGCATCGGATCTGTACAGGTGAGCCTACCTTTCAACATCCCTTCACAGTGCGATAACAACTGAATTAACCTGCTTCCCTTAAGGTTTTTAATTAAAACTGAAATTTGAATTAATACAAAATAACGACGTTTAATCAAAAAAAAAAACTCTCTTCATCAGACCATGCGAGCCGCTCCGCCATTCTCGTTTTGATTGCACGTGATGAAAATGTGACACATTTATTTGCGTTAAAGCCCTTTTTTCCGACAAAAACTGTTTCCAATGTAGTTTTTGCGACATCTGAAGTATCGACATGGAATTTATGCGCTAAAGTTAAACGGAAAAATATTATGTCGACATGTACAACATTTCATCGATAATTAGCATTTCCATCAGCTATATCGGTAAAAAATTTGAAGCGCTAAATATTTTTCGCAAAAACTCCTTGGATGGAAACCTGGCTTATGGTAATTCTTGGTAGGCCGTCTCTCAAGAATCGCAGCTACACCTCCACCAATCCGCGATACCTTGGCGCGCGCGTAATCTACAGGCAATGTGACGTCATCAATAGTGAGGAAAACAAAACTGGGAGAAAGCGTGCGTTTCGTGTCTTTTACTTGTGAATACGGAAGTGGAAGGAGACGGTTGAGTGAGCAGACTTTTAAAAAAAGCATCATGTCACCCAGAGGCAGAAGGTAAGTGGTTCGAGTTTGGAGTCTTGACTTTTCTGATGTGAATTTTGTTTCAATCTTTCAACTTCACTCCGAGTTACTGCACGCTATGCTACGGAGTGTTACAGATTGTTCTCGACTGCATTTCTGTGTGTCCTTCGGTACTCGCCATTCATTGTTTCTGTATGCGGCTCGCGTCGCTTCGTGTTGTCGAGACTTGATTCTACTTTAAACCACCGAGGAACTTCGCCATCCTTAGCCGTATCTGCTGTCGGTGTTCCGTGGGATCCAAGAATTCTTTGAGCTTGAGGAGAAGGCAATTTCATAGTCAAAGTACGCTTTTTTTAAAGAGATGTGAGTAAAACGCCCACCGCAACACACGGTTAAATTAAACATAACTCGTGAGAGCAGTGCAGCAGTACAGCCATTGTGTTCCAAAACTCCATCAGATAAGAGAAAGCGCACACACAACCTCCTCCTCCGATCAGTATCTGAGAGCAAATATGGCCAAAAAAAAGCCGTTTGGGGTACCACGATTTAAAGTGGGACTGAAAATGAGAACAATTAGCCAACTTAAACCTCCTTGTGTTTCCGTTTAAAACGGCACTAATACTCAACCGATTACCTGGCAAGCGGTTTTACGATAAATTATTTTTTAATAAATCCCGCAAACACCCGAACATCTCTTAAGAGAGACAATTACATTTTATTCCTATGAAGTTTAGACCTCATTTTCCATTGAGTTACAAGCTCGGGTGTATTTGAATTCTTCCAACTGAATGAGTATTTGTGCGAGACATGTAGTGTAGGATCGTTTACTTTTTATTAAAAAAAAAAAAATCTACACGTTCCAAGAATACATAACATGACAATTGATATAACCAATATAAGGCCTACGGTTCTTAGTTTTTACACAGGATAAAACTGGAAAAAGTTACACACACAAAATTGAATATCAAACTTAGATTAAGTTAAGAATTCTTATCAGAGCAGTTGATTTAGTAAATGGTTTGTTTTTGTTGAGATTACAAACCTATTGGTGTAGTTGAGTTGATTTCATAATAGATTGGTTCATACCCACTTTATTCTGCATATGATGGTATCCATCTCTTACATGTGCTAGTATTGGGTAGGATGCAGATTCAAATCTCTTTACTGCTAGAAGGACCCTTGAGCAAGACCCTTAACCTGAAAGTTTTTTCAGGATCTCTTGCTGTACAATGGCTGACCCCGCACTCTGTCCTATAAAGGTTATGTGAAAAGACAATATCACCTCGGGGATTAATACAGTATACCAAATCTTAAAAAAAATACATATACACAGTATATCTTGTATTGTAGTTACAGAGTTATTAACTGAGTTAATGGCTATATTATTAAAATGTAATTGTATATAGCAGCTTTGAAAAGTGAACTTATTACAGTTATTTAATTACAATACAATACAGTTTATTTTTGTATAGCCCAGAATCACACAGGAAGTGTCTCAATGGGCTTTAACAGGTGCTGCCTCTTGACAGCCCCCCAGCCTTGACTCTCTAAGAAGATGAGGAAAAACTCCCAAAAAAACAAAATCCTTGTAGGGAAAAAATAGAAGAAACCTTGGGAAAGGCAGTTCAAAGAGAGACCCCTTTCCAGGTAGGTTGAGCGTGCAGTGGGTGTCAAAAGAAGGGGGTCAATACAATACACAGAACACAACACATCCTCAATAAAAAATGAAATTTTTTTTAGAAGTACGGAGCAGAATTTAACAGTAGATGATATCACATAATAAGATTTGGATAATTTTAGACTCCTGGAGACCTCATCCATCAAGCTGCCTCCCCCATTTGGCCATTCCACAGCTGAGACAGTGTTGGGCCAGCCAATCCAATGAAAGGACCCCTCTTTCCCACAATTCCTGCCATCCTTCATCAGGAATGACTTTACCTTAGGCAGGCAAAACAACTTGGTGGGTGGGCCGTGGCACCAAGTGCCACATTTGAGTACCGAGAAGAGAAACAGAATAGGTGAGGGTTAGTATCCGATTCTAACTATCACTAGGGGGCTCCGCCCCTGCTCGCTTCGCTCGCCAACCCCTGGTGTTGGGAATGACAAAGAGCGTGATGTATGAATGAGATATAGAATAGTGTGACGGTGTAGATGATGCAAATAGAAAGCAAACAATAAAGTGTGTGGCACAGTGTAAAGGTTTATTTGAAAATTTCTTTGTACACGCCGTTTAAGTGTAAAAGGTAATTCCAGCTCAGAACTTGTAAGGTCATTTAAGATGGTTATTGTTGTGATCAGAGTCAAGTTTGTCAGAGCTTAGAAAGAGTTGTGTCTCTCCAGGAAGTAATGGAATGACTTGGGTATTAATGTTTTCCATATTAATATTTTTTGGACATAATATAGTGCGTTGTGTTAAAAGGGGCATTTGGTCTAATGAGATTGCTGTTCCAAATGTCTCTGTAACTAAGTTGTCGCAGATAAAGGCTTGAGGAATTGTAATAATATGTGCCTGAAGTCCAGCTGTATTGGTGAGTGTACCATCTCTCAGTTGTAATAAGCAATTGTTATGATCTGGTTCTGGACATCGTATCTTTTTTACTAACTGTATCTTTTGAAAGCAATGCCAATTGTCTGCGTATTTTAAGGTGCACTGAACAATAGCTGAGTGCATGGCATCTGGAAGAATAGCTAATCACTGTCTAAAATCTCCTCCTCATAAAAGTACCTTTCCTTCAAATCGAATATTATTATTCATAAACGTTTGTAGAAGTTTATGAATGGTGTTGAGTAAGTGACTTCATGCCATTGAACATTCATCAATAAACAACATTTTTTCAAGACGGATGTCACGTGCAGTGCCACCGTTAATGTTCATAGTGGATACCGATTTGTAGGATCTAATGTAGTTGATAAAGATTTCACTTTCAGGTACATCGTCAGTTATAAGCCTCTGTAGATATTCAGTATATGAATGTAAAGAAGGCAGTCTAATTTGACCCTTTTGACAACAACGTGTAAATGTATAACTTGTATTTCCAGTTGTTTCTTCAGGGAAGTGAAGTGAATGACAATGATTGCAAATGACATTCATTAATCCGAATGAATTTTACTGGTGTATGTTTTTCTTGTGCTGTTTGAGAGGCGCGTTGTTGTATGTCCAGTATTTGGGACGTGTTGTTTTGGAGCTGTAATCGATTTGCCTGTGCTGTGTGAGAAGCCCGTTTTACCCTTCGCTGCCATTAACGTATGTCTGAGACGGGAGGTGTTTCGTTTTGAATCCGTGCCTGTTGCGATGCAGCACTTTGATTGATAGTTTGCGTCATGTAGATCTAGGATGTGCATATTTGCGTTGTTGATTTGTTTCAGGGTGCACTGTTCCAATGCGATGCAGTATTTGTGCACATATGCGAAAGTAGTATGGGCCATTGCCTTTTGGTGGCCTGATATTTACTCCGGTATATGCAAAAGCAAATGAACTATTGTAGGATCTAATGCAGTTCATAAAGTTTTTACTTTTAGGTACATCGTTAGTTAGAAGCTTTAGTTGAGCTTTGCGTTTTTGGAGTCGAGACATTTTTTCTTTTAGAAATATGGATAAGTAATAAGGAGTATTGCACTCACTGTTAATATGGAGCCTTTTCTGCGGGTTGAACGGTTAATAGTGCCTTATTGTAATGAGATCCACCTATGCTGCATAGCCGTCTATTTTGTTGTTTCTTTCGTCTTCGTGTGTTTGTTCCTGTTATCCTTTCCTTTTCGTTTTGTACCCGTGACCGTGTATTCATGACTTGTTTCTTTCTCAGCATGCGAAATATGGATAAGTAATAAGAAGGATCGCAGTCACTGTTAATATGTTTCCTTTTCTGCAGTTGAACGGTTAATAGTGCTTTATTGTAAGGAGATCCACCAATGCTGACACTTATGCTGTCTAGTGTGAAGGTGTTGATGTTCACTTTAGAATATGTGGCTTTGGGTGTCACTTCTTTGGATGTGTGTGTGTGTGCGGGGGGGGGGGGGGGGGGGGGTGAGGATTGCTGTTGTGCGCGAGCGTCTTCTTTCTTTTTGTGTTCCTGTGTCTTGTTGAATCCCCCTCTTTGTGTGTGTCCCGTCCCTCGCTTGTAGGGTCTGTGGGGTGGTTTTGTGTTCTTTTTTTTGTGTTCCATGGGCTTGTTGAATCCCCCTCTTGGTGTGTGTCCCGTCCGGTGCCTGTAGGGGGGGGGTGCCTTGCTGTTGTGCGCGAGCCTCTTTTTTTTTTTTTTTTTTTTGGGTCTAGTTTCGTGTGCAATGTGTTTCGTGCTTTGCTTGCGTTTGAATACTTTTTTATGTGCCTTTTCCTTTTTTCGGCGCTCGTTGCGCCTCATTTCTCAATTTTTCCTGTGCTCACTCCTTTTTTCTGTGGTCTTGTCCGCCTCTCTCGCCCTCTTCTATCCGCCTTTCTCGGCTCCTCAGCCGACCCTCGCGGACTCTTTTTGCGCCTGCGCAGTACGTCTTTTTGCAGCTACGGCCCATTGCCGGATGTGCCTGCGTCCATCATCCGGTTTGGCATTCTCGGTTAGTGGATGGGTGGGGGGGGGATTGTTGAGGATTGTTGTTGCGCGAGCGTCTTCTTTCTTTTTGTGTTCCTGTGTCTTGTTGAATCCCCCTCTTTGTGTGTGTCCCGTCCCTCGCTTGTAGGGTCTGTGGGGTGGTTTTGTGTTCTTTTTTTTGTGTTCCATGGGCTTGTTGAATCCCCCTCTTGGTGTGTGTCCCGTCCGGTGCCTGTAGGGGGGGGGGTGCCTTGCTGTTGTGCGCGAGCCTCTTTTTTTTTTTTTTTTTTTTTTTTTTCCGTGTCTAGTTTCGTGTGCAATGTGTTTCGTGCTTTTCCTGCGTTTGACTTTGCGCCTCATTTCTCCTTTTTGTATGTGCTCACTCCTTTTTTCTGTGGTCTTGTCCGCCACTCGTGGCCCCTCATCCGCCTTTGTCGCCCTCTTTTCTCCGCCTTTCTCCGACTCTCGCGGACTCTTTTTGCGCCTGCGCCTCTCGCGGCCCCTCATCTGCCTCTCTCGCCCTCTTCTTTCCGCCTTTCTCGGCTCCTCAGCCGACTCTCGCGGACTCTTTTTGCGCCTGCGCAGTACGTCTTTTTGCAGCTACGGCCCATGGCCGGATGTGCCTGCGTCCATCATCCGGTTTAGCATTCTCAGTTAGTAATATGGATGTTACTTATGTTTTAGTGCTAATGACTAACAACAGAGATGCAGTCTGTACAGTTAATCAGCAGCTCTAGTCAGGATATGCTAAACTGAAGTAGTGAGTCTTCAGCCGGGATTTAAAAGCTGAAACCGAAGGGGCATCTCTTATAGTAGCAGGCAGACCATTCCACAGTCTAGGGGCCCTGTAACTAAAAGCTCGACCTCCCATTGTTATTTTATTAATCCTTGGAACCATAAGCAGACCAGCATCTTGAGATCTTAATGTGCGCTCTGGTTTGTAAGTCATGATACACATACATAGTACATACATATATACATATACACACATACATATATATACACACACATATTGGTTGTAAAGTTTTATTTATTATGAACATGTTCTTCAGTTTGCATATTCAGAGTTTATGTCCAAATGTCTGTTAATGTCAGTAAGATTTAAGGCCAGTACTAAAAGTGCCAGAGAGCTGGTCGAATCTTGCAAACGACAACGCCATCAACAGACATTTGGACATAAACCCAGCATATGCAAACTTAAGAAGAACATGTTCATAATACATAAAACTTTACAACCAAACCCCCACCCCCCGATCACACTGACTTAACCCAAATCCCATCCGCCACACCTCCAAGTCAATTTTTCTATATTTTGCCTTTGATTCTTGCAAGTCTAAGCATTATACTCTGGTGAAGGCCCCTGACAGGGGTGCAAGCTCAGGATTAAAAACTACTTTATGATACGTGATTCATTTTCTTCCTTTGCAAACCGT